>NW_024070199.1:10391290-10485935 GCF_014754425.2 Oryx dammah | reverse complement strand
AGAATCCTTCTTGCTGGCCACCACCTCCCAGAATCCTTCTTGCTGGCTACCACCTCCCAGAATCCTTCTTGCTGGCATCCATCTTGGTTGAGCAATGTGTGCACCATCCAGAAGGACCCTGAGTCAGAATGATTGACCAGACACAACCTGGAAACTAATCCTATCACCATAAAACCCGAGACTGCGAGCCGCATGGCACAGCAGTCCTCCTAGGTTCCCTGACCCTCCTCCTCTCCGCGCAGGCACCCCTTCCCAATAAAGTCTCTTGCTTTGTCAGCATGCATGTCCACATGTTAGACAAGAGTCCCTTTTGGGCCCTGGAAGGGGTCCCCCTGCCTGCAACAAAAAAGAAATGTCTTGCGCTCACCAGAGGCATAGGCTCTGGTAAAATGACTCAGCCTGGACTCTTCCACCTTCTTCACCATGCCTAACCACCACCTGGGGTTTGGTTTTGCCATAAGCTGTTACCATTCCTCTGTGTTCTTCCTACGAACTCTACTTTCCTTTCAATTCCTTTTGACGCTCTTAGACAACCCCTGTGCAAAATTCACCACATCACACCTTGTACTCTTTGGGAAAAAAAAGTGCCACAGAAATCCAACAAATAAATGATAACTCCTGCTTAGCTTTCAAAGAGTTACTCAACAGGACCACAATTTACCCCCTATATTGCTGTGATGTTAGAGGTATTCATTATTACTGCATACAAGTCTGTCTAAGCTGTGTAGTTAAAAGACTATTCAGTTAACAGAATAAAGTCGATAAAAAGAGGAGGGAGGCAATTGTCCCTAAATTAATGAGTAGAAACTTCTGTTTTTAACATTTTAAGATGGAATTTGACAATAAAGAGATGAGAAAAAAAAATATTGAGCTTTCAAATCACTGATATCATAGGGGAAATCAAAGAATGTTAATTTACTCTGATGGGATGCCAATCATAAAATAATTTTTATACTTTCTTCGTAAGTTAAGATTTTCTAAGTCCCTAAAATTGGGTCTTGGTGAGATCTTTAATGCTTGATCATTATGTTGGTTAGTTTTGCTTTTAAGTTCTTGTTGTTTAGTCGTTAAGTTGTGTCCAGCACTTTTGTGACCCTGTGCCAGGCTCCCCTGTCCTTGGGATTTCCCAGGCAAGAATACTTGGAATGGGCTGCCATTTCCTTCTCCAGGGGATCTTCCCAACCCAGGGATAAAACCCATGTCTCCAGCATTGCAGGAAGATTCTTTACCACTGAGCCACCAGGGAAGCCCTTTGCTTTTATATTGAACATTTAATGACCTTTTTCACATACCTGACCTAGAAGCTTTATCAGCTTTTATAGGATGGAGCTCTTAAGAAAGTAAATTGGGCCTACCAGCTAAGATTTAACTTTAAAAATAATAACAACTATTGTTCCTTAAATAGGCATTCAGAGATAGAAGCCAGTGTGAAATAGGTCATTTGTAGTCAGGGGCCACAGTCACGTTAGACAAATGCTTAACAATGTAAGTATTCACAATATATTTTTTGAATATGTCTGTGGCAAAATAAGGGAATCCACAAACTTGAAAAGTCTAGAAGAGGCATTAGAAGCATATCTACAATTTTCAGGGGTAAAAGATGGCTTTTTTAAGTTGGGAGTCATGTCGATGGAATGAAGCCATTGCATAGTTACACAATCATCTTCGCTGGGCTCTCACCGAGCAGGTGTGCCTGCTACAAAGAAGGTGGCAGCTGCCCAGATAAATCTTAATAGTCTCTAACCATTGTTCTGCTGATTGAGACAAATAACTTGCAGCTCTTCTGTGTATGGAAAACAAGTTTTTCAGATGCTTTCCATCTGTATATCATCAGACCTTTTCCTTTATAATTTCATTTTTAATACCTCTCATATGACAGAAACCTACCAGTGCAGCTGAGTTTGAGATGCAACATTAATCCTTTTAAGCAGCTTTTGGTTCATGCCTCAACACACACACTGTGTGAGTCTCCTCTGAATTCTCAAGGTAAATGCAATATTTAAATCAAGCCATTAAGATTATACAACAACATGTTCTGCCTAGTACACACGTGATTTTCTTTTAAAAGGCATCTAAATATATCATAGATAATTATAAAAACAGTAAGTATTAAGCCCTAGGAACTAATATCTGGTAGCTTGAAAAGCTATATAGGTTAGGTGTATGGTATATACTAAAGAAAATACATGTTTGAAACATAAAAAGTTAATGTACAAAACCAATAAACATTTAAATATTTGTTTGATTTGTTTGTATATATGATATATATTCTTGATAGCCCTTAATATCCTTTATTAGTCTATTATCAAACAGCAGGTGTCAAGAACATGTTACATAGAATTTACGACTAAAAGAAGATAAACATAATATTTAACTTAATTTGTAGGGATGTCAAAATGTTGATGTTAGCTACTTCTATAGATGGTAGTGAATAGCGAGGATAAAAACAGTTACAGTTTGGTCTGTATAGTTGTGTAACATTTGTGTCTTCTACCATGAGAATATATCCATGTTATTACTTACATGATTAAAAAGGTAAGCAATAGTTATTCACAAAAATGGAACTGAATAAGATAAAAGCCCTCCTCTCAAGGAGTCATATAGAGTTTGAGACATAGATGTATAAAACAATAAATTTCAATGCAGAATGGCATAACAACAGATGTGTGAAAAATAATGTGGGAGTTCAGAAAGAAAATTACTGCTTTTTGGTTTGTGTATAAGCCCAATAATGAATGTCAGCTAGAAAAGTGCAATAATTAGTGTCAATGTACATAAAAAGCAAAGGGATAGCTCACTCTTTCAGCATGTTTTATCTGTATGGATAGCAGGGGAAATGGTCACTCTAGTTTGCATATAAACATAACAACCACTGGCCCAGTTGCAATTAGTTGTATTTCTGTCTCAAAGAACTAACCACTCATGGATATGTGTGAAAAAATGTTTGAGCCACTACAAAGAATAAGCCTGCTAACTCTAATTATAATAGGCTAAGACTACTTCTTTGATTCTGTTCTCAAAATCATCAAAATCATTCTTTAGTGTTTGAATATCTCATCTTCCTTTCCTTTAACTGTTTAATCATTATATATTTAGGCACCCAGAGACATAAGAAGGTAGTTTGACACACATGTACATACCACCTATATTTAATAAATGTTAACATACTGCCATATTTGATTCATTCATTTAAATAAGTCAAATCTTCATAATATAATCAAGATCTCCTACCTCAATCCACTCTACCTCAAAGTCATCTCAAAATAATGCTCAAGAAGCATTCTTCTACTTTATTTAAACACATGCAATTTTAAAAAGAATAGATACTTCAAAATGTAATTGATAGTAGGAAAAGAACTATCATATGACTCAACCATCCCATTATTGGACGTATACCCTGAGAAAACTGTAGCTGAAAGAGATGCGTGTTCACTGCAGCACAATTTACAACAGCTAGGATGCGGAAGCAACCTAGATGTCCATTGACAGATGAACAGACAAAGAAGTTGTGGTACACATACACAATGAAATGTTACTCAGCCATGAAAAAGAATGTATTTGAGTCCATTCTAATGAGGTGGATGAACCTGGAGCCTGTTTTACAGAGTGAAGTAAGTCAGAAAGAGAAAAACAAATATTTGATATTAATGCACATGTATGGAATCTAGAGGAGAAGGCAATGGCAGCCCACTCCAGTCCTCTTGCCTGGAAAATCCCATGGAAGGAGGAGCCTGGTGGGCTGCAGTCCATGGGGTCGCAAAGAGTTGGACATGACTGAACGACTTCACTTTCACTTTTCACTTTCATGCAGTGGAGAAGGAAATGGCAACCCACTCCAGTGTTCTTGCCTGGAGAATCCCAGGGATGGGGGAGCCTGGTGGGCTGCCGTCTCTGGGGTCGTGCAGAGTTGAACACGACTGAAGCAACTTAGCAGCAGCAGCAGCAGCAGCAGCAGCATGGAATCCAGAAAGATGGCATTGACGAACCTAGTTGCAGGGCAGCAGTGGAGATGCAGACACAGACTTGTAGATACAGTGAGGTTAGGAGAGGATGGGGCAAATTGAAAGAGTGGCATGGTGACATATATATTACCACATGTAAAATAGATTGCCAGTGGGAATTTGCTGTAGGACACAGGGACCTCCCCCCAGTGCTCTGTTACAGCTTAGAGGGGTGAGATGGGGTAGGAGATAGAAGGGAAGATCAAGAGGAAGAGGAGAGATGTATACCAATGGCTGATTCCTGTGGATATATGACAGAAGCCAACACAATCTTATAAAACAGTTATCCTCCAATTAAAAATATATTAAAAAATATAACTGATGGATAATAGGATGTGTACAATTTGAACTTTTATTACAAATTTCTTCCAAATTGACATTAGTAGTAGTTTATATGAGTTCTATATTCTAGATGACACATTATAATCAGCTATTAATTTGTTAAACAATGTACAATGTTGCTCCTTGTAGTTTTTTAAAAAATAATTTTATTTATTTATCTACTTTTAATCGCTGCTAGGGGTGCTTTTCTCCAGCTTCAGCTAGCAAGGGTTAGTCTAGCTGCAATGCACCAGCTTCTCATTGAAGTGAATTCTCTTCTTGTGGAGCATGGGGTCTAGGGTGTACAGGATCAGCAGTTATGTTTCAATAGTCGTGGTACATGGGCTTAGCTGCTCCACAGCATGTGGGATCTTCCAGGACCAGTGATTGAACCTGAGTCTCCTGCATTGCCAAGCAGATTCTTAACCACTGAACCACCAGAGAAGCCCTCCTTGTAGTTTTGATGTGTATTTTCTTAATTACTGGTGAGGTCTAGCATTTTTTTTTCATATATTTATTGTCTATTTGAACTTCCTTCTACTCATAGTCTGTGCTCATTTTAAAATTAGGTTATACCTTACTGATTTTTAAAAGTATTTTATGTATTCTGGACACTAATTCTTCTTGGCCTTTTGGCTGAGATCAAGTGGTGGCTCAGACAGAAATCGTCTGTCTACAATGTGGGAGACCTGGGTTCGATCCATGGGTCGGGAAGTTCTCTGGAGAAGGAAATGGCAACCTACCCCAGTACTCTTGCCTAGAGAATCCCATGGACGGAGGAGCCTGGTGTCCGTGGGGTCGCAAAGAGTTGGACACGACTGAGCAACTTCACTTACTTTCACTGAAAATATCTGGTCTGAAACTCTGACTTGTCTTTTATTTATTTATTTATTTATTGGACTTAAAAAAAAATTTTTTTTTAATTTTTTTTTAGTTGTCTTTTAATCCCATTTGTTTCATCATGCACATTCTTAAGTACTAAAATTTGTCAGTGTTTACCTTTATGCAGCCAAAGATGGAGAAGCTCTATACAGTCAACAAAAACAAGACCAGGAGCTGACTGTGGCTCAGATCATGAACTCCTTATTACCAAATTCAGACTTAAATTGAAGAAAGTAGGGAAAACCACTAGACCATTCAGGTATGACCTAAATCAAATCCCTTATGATTATACAGTGGAAGTGAGAAATAGATTTGAGGGCCTTGATCTGATAGATAGAGTGCCTGATGAACTATGGAATGAAGTTCGTGACATTGTGCAGGAGACAGGGATCAAGACCATCCCCATGGAAAAGAAATGCAAAAAAGCAAAATGGCTCTCTGAGGAGGCATTACAAATAGCTGTAAAGAGAAGAGAGGTGAAAAGCAAAGGAGAAAAGGAAAGATAGAGGCATCTAAATGCAGAGTTCCAAAGAATAGCAAGAAGAGATAAGAAAGCCTTCTTCAGCGATCAATGCAAAGAAATAGAAGAAAACCACAGAATGGGAAAGACTAGAGATCTCTTCAAGAAAACTAGAGATACCAAGGGAACATTTCATGCAAAGATGGGCTCGATAAAGGACAGAAATGGTCTGGACCTAACAGAAGCAGAAGATATTAAGAAGAGGTGGCAAGAATACACGGAAGAACTGTACAAAAAAAGATCTTCACAACCCAGATAGTCATGATGATGTGATCACTAATCTAGAACCAGACATCTTGGGATGTGAAGTCAAGTGGGCCTTAGAAAGCATCACTATGAACAAAGCTAGTGGAGGTGATAGAATTCCAATTGAGCTGTTTCAAATCCTGAAAGATGATGCTGTGAAAGTACTGCACTCAATATGCCAGCAAGTTTGGAGAACTCAGCAGTGGCCACAGGACTGGAAAAGTTCAGTTTTCATTCCAATCCCAAGAAAGGAAATGACAAAGAATGCTCAAACTACCACACAATTGCACTCATCTCACATGCTAGTAAAGTAATGCTCAAAATTCTCCAAGCCAGGCTTCAGCAATACATGAACCGTGAACTCCCTGATGTTCAAGCTGTAGAAAAGGCAGAGGAACCAGAGATCAAATTGCTAACATCTGCTGGATCATGGAAAAAGCAAGAGAGTTCCAGAAAAACATCTATTTCTGCTTTATTGACTATGCCAAAGCCTTTGACTGTGTGGATCACAAGAAACTGTGGAAAATTCTTCAAGAGATGGGAATACCAGACCACCTGACCTGCCTCTTGAGAAATCTGTATGCAGGTCAGGAAGCAACTGTTAGAACTGGACATGGAACAACAGAATGGTTCCAAATAGAAAAGAAGTACGTCAAGGCTGTATATTGTCACCCTGCTTATTTAACTTATATGCAGGGTACATCATGAGAAACGCTGGACTGGAGGAAACACAAGCTGGAATCAAGATTGCCGGGAGAAATATCAATAACCTCAGATATGCAGATGACACCACCCTTATGGCAGAAAGTGAAGAGGAACTAAAAAGCCTCTTGATGAAAGTGAAAGAGGAGAGCGAAAAAGTTGGCTTACAGCTCAACATTCAGAAAACAAAGATCCTGGCATCCGGTCCCATCACTTCATGGGAAATAGATGGGGAAACAGTGGAAACAGTGTCAGACTTTATTTTGGGGGGCTCCAGAATCACTGCAGATGGTGACTGCAGCCATGAAATTAAAAGATGCTTACTCCTTGAAAGAAAAGTTATGACCAACCTAGATAGCATATTCAAAAGCAGAGACATTACTTTGCCGACTAAGGTCCATCTAGTCAAGGCTATGGTTTTTCCAGTGGTCATGTATGGATGTGAGAGTTGGACTGTGAAGAAGGCTGAGCACCGAAGAACTGATGCTTTTGAACTGTGGTGTTGGAGAAGATTCTTGAGGGTCCCTTGGACTGCAAGGAGATCCAACCAGTCCATTCTGAAGGAGATCAACCCTGGGATTTCTTTGGAAGGAATGATGCTGAAGCTGAAACTCCAGTACTTTGGCCACCTCATGCGAAGAGTTGACTCATTGGAAAAAACTCTGATGCTGGGAAGGATTGGGGGCAGGAGAAGAAGGGGACGACCGAGGATGAGATGGCTGGATGGCATCACGGACTCGATGGACATGAGTCTGAGTGAACTCTGGGAGATGGTGATGAACAGGGAAGCCTGGCGTGCTGAGATTCATGGGGTCGCAAAGAGTCGGACATGACTGAGAGAATGAACTGAACTGAACTTACCTTTATGTGTGTACATTTGGTATCCGAATTTTTTCCCTATACAAGTTTATAAGTGTATCACTTTGTATTTTCTTTCAAGTCTTCATTTTTTAAAGGAAATTATGGTGTAAGATGGAAATCTGTTTGTCCTGCCCCCATATGTATGGCCAGCTGTCTAGATGTATGTATGTATTTGTGTATGGACAAGGGCTTCCCTTGTGGCTCAGCCGGTAAAGAATTCGCCTGCAGTGCAGGAGACTGATTGCAATGCTAGAGATCAGGGTTTGACCCCTGGGTTTGGAAGATCTCCTGGAGAAGGAAATGGAAACCCACTCCAGTATTCTTGCATGGAAAATCCCATGGACAGAGGAACGTGGAGGACTACAGTCCATGAGGTTGCAAGAGTCAGGCACAACTAAGCAACTAAAATACCATCATGGATGTACATATTTATGCTCGTATATGAAAATGTTATTCCTTTTCCTCACTGACTTGTAAAACTCCTGAGTTATATGTCTAGATCACACGAGTGTGCATTTAGTTATTTCTGGGTTCTTTTTTGATCTATTTTAATTTACCCATGCTAATACCACATTATCTTGATTATTGTGCTTTATAATAAATATTGAAAGTGAAAGCGCCAATCATCCTTTTCATTTGATCTAACTTTTCAAATTAATTTTTGTAAAGTTGTACAATTGGTGATTTTAATATTATACCCAATATTCCATGTTATTATTTGATAGTATTTTAATTTTATTTTGTTGCAGTAGTACTATTTCTGACCAAGCATGTCACTATTATCACCAGTATTTATTAGCTTATAATTAGTTGTCAAAATAACTCCCAGGTTTATCAATCTATTTTCTCATCATGATTGTTAGCATCCTAGCTCTCTGAGTTTTCCTTGTTACTGTTGTACATATTTTAACAGCTATTTCTGCAAAAATCTGTGATGGTTAAACATGTTCAATCTTTTCATATTTTTCCTGAACTGTCTATATTCACCTTAGAGTTTGAAGGATAGCATAGGTAAATAAAGATTTCTAGATTGACAATGATTTTCCCTCAGCATTTTGAAGATATTATCACATACCTTCTTCTGGTGTCTATTTTTTATGATAAGATGTCTGCTGTCAATCCAATTGCTCTATTTTAAGAATATATCTCTTTGCTATGATTTATTTGAAGACTTTTTGTCTTTTTGAGCTGTAGCTTCAATACAACATTTTTCTAAAATTCTGCCTGGAATTCATTATGTTTCTTGAACCCAATTAATTATAAGAAAAATCAGTCATTATTTCTTCTAATATGTCTTCCCCTTCATTCTCTCTGTTCTCTCCTCCTAAAATCCTATTATATTTTTCCTGAACCTTTTCATATAACCCATTCTACCTCTTTATATATTTCCTATTACTCTTCGCCTTCCTTCTTTGTGCCACTTTCAGGGTTATAGTCTCAGATCTCATTATTTTTGTCTAAAGTTTGAATCTATTGTTTTACCTATCTACAAAGTGTTTATTTTTTAATGAATTATTACACATATATTTACATTTCTCAGTTCAGTTCAGTCGCTCAGTCGTGTCCGACTCTTTGCGACCCCATGAATCACAGCACGCCAGGCCTCCCTGTCCATCACCAACTCCCGGACTTCACTCAGACTCACGTCCATCGAGCCTGTGATGCCATCCAGCCATCTCATCCTGGGTTGTCCCCTTCTCCTCTTGCCCCCAATCCCTCCCAGCATCAGAGTCTTTTCCAATGAGTCAACTCTTCGCATGAGGTGGCCAAAGTACTGGAGTTTCAGCTTCAGCATCATTCCTTCCAAAGAAATCCCAGGGCTGATCTCCTTCAGAATGGTGGTCATAAGGGTAGTCATCTGCATATATTGATATGTCTTCAAGCAATCTTGATTCCAGCTTGTGCTTTATCCAGCCCAGCATGTCACATGATGTACTCTGCATATAAGTTAAATAAGCAGGGTGACAATATACAGCCTTGATGTACTCCTTTCCCTATTTGGAACCAGTCTGTTATTCCATGTCCAGCTCTAAATGTTGCTTCTTGACCTGCATACAGATTTCTCCGGAGGCAGGTGAGGTGTTCTGGTATTCCCATCTCTTGAAGAATTTTCCACAGTTTGTTGTAATCCACACAGTTAAAGGCTTTTGCATAGTCAATAAAGCAGAAGGTGATGTTTTTCTGGAACTCTCTGGCTTTTCTGATGTCCCAATGAATGTTGGCAATTTGATTTCTGGTTCCTCTGCCTTTTCAAAATCTAGCTGAAACATCTGGAAAGTCTCTGTTCACATATTGTTGAAGCCTGGCTTGGCGAATTTTGAGCATTACTTTGCTAGCATGTGAGATGAGTGCAATTGTGTGGTAGTTTGCGCTTTCTTTGGCGTTGCCTTTCTTTGAGATTGGAGTGAAAACTGACCTTTTCTAGTCCTGTGGCCACTGCTGAGTCTGGCATATTGAATGCAGCACTTTCACAGCATCATCTTTGAGGATTTGAAATAGGTCAACTGGAATTCCATCACCTCCACTAGCTCTGTTCGTAGTGATGCTTCTTAAGGCCCACTTGACTTTGCATTCCAGGATGTTTGGCTCTGGGTAGGGTGAGTGACCACACCATCATGGTCATCTGGGTCACGAAGATCTTTTTTGTATAGTTCTGTGTATTCTTGCCACTTCTTAATATATTCTGCTTCTGTTAGGTCTATATCATTTCTGTCCTTTATTGAGCCCATCTTTGCATTCTAAATATTTCTTTTTCAAATCCTCCCAGTCTCTAGTTTCTGCATGTCATTGTACAGTTTTATTCTAAGATCTTCTTTAGCAAGCTTGTACTTCTTGTGGGAGCCCCAGGGCCCTTTGATTGTGTAATTGTTGCTACTGAATAATTTTGCACATTCTTCTGCTAGGTGCCCAGAGATTTCACTAGTTTAGGAGCAGTTTCATGTTTAATATATTTGGCTTAGTGTTATTCTGTCCAGATAAAAGGGTTAAATTCACCACCACCACCACTCCCCCCACACACCTTTTCTATTCATAATAGAAACACTCTTCATTATTGCTTCCCTGAGCTAATGTATGAAGTTTTTAGAAGTCCTCTCATTAAATGAGAACTCTTTTAAGTTTTCAATTTTACATGGGGCTCTCAGTTTCATTTTTGTTCCCTTGATGATGCTAAAGTCATCTCTCTTGCCCTGCATGGGCATCTAATCCCCACACTCTTACCCCAGAAGGACCCACTGATTTCCATATACCCATTAGGACATCACGGTCAGCTCAAGAAATCACTGCTCTGGCCATCATTTTTTACAGAGTCAAACTGGCTTGGCTCTTACTTAACACTCCCGCACTACCCCCAAATAAAACATGGAGAACTTAAGAGGCCTACATATGAGGTTTTAGTGTTTAAGAAGCATGTCAGACAGCAGTATGTATAAGATTTATTATAAAACGTTTCATGCAAGAGATTTTCAGGAAGTCACCTAATTAAAATGCTATTTAAAAGTCATTCTCATATGATAATTAATTAGCTAAATTCAATCGTGAGATAGACAACCACATCACATTTGTCACCTTGACAAGTAATGTTGATTCTATAAAATTGGGGTAATAATGGAAACTATGCCAGTGTGTTGATAAAAAGGCTCAAATGAGATAATACAAGTAAACTGGTTAGAGCACTACTTGGCACACAGTATGGGTGCAATAAAAATGTTTTTATTCTTTATTATGAATAAAATGTTGTCTTTTTTCCCTCTAATCTTCAAGGAAGCCCCCCCCCGCAAAAAAAAAGAAAAGAAACCATGATAGTCTAGACAGAGAACATGTGCTTAGTATTATGAAGCAGAGAATGTTTTGTCTTTTTTTTTTTTTAACTCTTTTTATGACTGCATTCAACCATCTTCAGTGTTAAGAAGTCTACCTTCTTAAGTTCTTTCCTCATTTTTTTTATTCCATTAGTGCAGAAAACATGTCAGTTTTCAAATCCTTGTAAAAATCTTTCATAAAGACTTTCCATTTCACAAGTGTCTCTTTTCTGAGCCAAATGAATATTTTTTTAAGCTTTCTAAATAGTTTTTTTGAGAGTCTTCTCAGAACCTCCTTTCATTTTACATGTTTTTCATAAAAATAAAAACTCACATGGATCCTGGATTTATATAGTAGTTCTAAATCCACATGTTGTGATTTGCCCACAGGCTTACAATTAAATTTTGCTACAACTGGAGATATAGATCAATATGGCAATAACTATCAAAGGAATCTATAACTGAATGGATATAAGTGAGGAGCAAAGCAAAAGAGCATCAAGAAAGCAGCCAAGAAAGAATGGGTACCAAATAGAACATTCAAGAATTATGACTTATGAATACAAAAATCAATTAAAAAACAGGACCAAAGACAGCTTTTTTGATAAAGCTACATAATGCTAAAACATGGGTAGAGTAATTTCATAACGGAGAATTCAATTCAGTTCCTTGAAATGTATATGCCTTGCCAAAGTTTGCCACAGAAACATTTTAAACACCACCCATCTAATCAGAGCACTCTGAGAACTTTCTTATCAACTATGATTTGGTTATATAGTCCAGTATTCTAGCTATCTCAACAGCAGGAATTTTCTCATCTGTGGAAGTGGGGTGCTAATTTGAGAGTCAGTGCTTTTAGTTTCATTTTCATTTTTACCAATTTGTTTTACCTCTGGATATAGTACTATGTAATTAATTTCCAAAGTCACCTTAAACTCAAATAATCTATTCAGTTCAGTCACTCAGTCATGTCAGACTCTTTGCGACCCCATGGATCGCAGCACGCCAGGCCTCCCTGTCCATCATCCTCTCCCAGAGTTTACCCAAACTCATGTCCATAGAGTCGGTGATGTCATTTTAGTCCATGATAATAAGACCCAAAAATTGATCTGTAAGAAAATGGTCTTTTTTTTTCTTTTAGACATAAAGAAATATCTTTCTTTCTTTATATTATTACTATTTATTGGAGTGTAATTGCTTTATAATGCTGTATTAGTTTCTGCCATACAAGTGAATCAGCTATATGTATACATATATCCCCTACTTTTTGGGGCTCCCTCCCATCCCTGCCCCTCTAGGTCATCACAGAGCACCAAGATGAGAATGCTCTTTTAAGTTCAATGACTATTTTTGATGAAGTTATCCTCTTGCCATATCGTCTTTAGGGCCTACACCAAAGTATTTTCCATTTCCCAGACACATTCTATGTAACTATATCTTTGTTGGTGCTGTTTCCTCTGCCTGCAGTCCTAACTCTCCACCTCATTTCCTGCGCATTTTGGTCATTCTACATATGACAAATCTTTGCACATTTTTTCAGCCTTGGCTCAACAATTTTCTGTGAAACTTTTCCTGATCTCTCAAGACAGAGCCAATTCATACTAATGCACCAAAACTGACATTTCCTGTTGCACTGTACACATCTCAGGTTTGGCTCTTATGACATTCATTTGTGATTACATTGAACTTAAACATTTCCCCCTAAATGACTGAATAATTCAAGGAAATTCCTTATTTATTTTTGTATCCTCAGAGATCTACATAGCCCTTTGCACATGGCAGGCACTCAATAAACATATTTGAATAATTTAATAGTTACTTGCTGAATGAATGAACAAATGAATGGGCTTATCACTTAAATTGCTTCATACTCCTGGGAGAAGAAAGAAGGGCAGTATAAAGACACACATTAAGCATTTATTATTACCTTTTATTTGTATTTTTACCTCACATTCATCTTCATACATTAAGAGATAAATCAAAGTCACCGTTAGAAGGGTTCAAAGTACTTTGAAAAATAACATTTCAAAAGAGAAATCAATGAGACTTGTTGATTTGTGGCCTACCAACTGTCCTTTTTTTCACTTTGTAATTCCACCCCTTCCACAGACAGACACACATGATCTTTTACAAAATTTAATATAGAAAACCATATTCATAAACAAGTAACTCCTTTCACTTCCTTAAAAAGGAGACCCACAAATGAAAACACACAATCTATTCCTTTTCCATCTTGCCTCCTACATAAAACAGAAACAGCAGCTGCTGAAATCCTCAGTGCAAATGTCAACTGCAGATAGTGTTACTGAAAATATTCCTGATATTAATTGTAACCTCTCTCCACCTTAAGGAATATAAAGGAGACCAACTTGCTAGGTTCCTCCTCTATGTCAGTTGATTTACTTAAGCATCGTTACATGAAATTATAAAGTATTTCATCTTAAAGGTATATAAACTATTTTGCCCACAAAAGTACCTAACATGCCTGACCTCAGTATTTATTTAACCTATCCATTTTTATATATTCACATATTACTTCCATTGTTGTTTACTAAAGTTATTTTAAAGTTTAATTTGACTCATCTTTTATTTAAATAAATTTATTTTAAATAAGCTTATCACCAGAATGAACAAAAGTAAGACTCATTCTCTATAAGTAATCAGTAACATAAATAATACATGACTATTAATAAGATTAAAAAGTAAAATAAAAACCAGAAGTAATTTATAAAGTCTAGTTGAAAAGATAATTGATGGTTTATATACTAGATCTAATTTTTCTTGTCTAATTTAAATTAAAATATTTTTAAAATGTTTGCCATGTGACATCTTAAGTAAACCACACTTGAGGAAATATTCTCACCTCATCTGATCATCATAAGAAATCTCTGAGTCAGATAACATTATCTTCCTTTTACATATTAGAAAATGACATTTTAAAGAAATCAAGTAACTTAATCATAGTTATCCCTCCCCTTAATTCTTGATTCTCAAAACTTTTCTAGTCATAAGAAAGAATATAACAGTACAAAAAATATCATTTTTTACAGATTCTAAAGTAGCTTGTGATAAAATAGAAATAAATAAAGAAGAAGGAATTGCTATGAGTTCAGATAACATTTATTAGCCCATGTGCTGGAATGGAGGAGACAGACATTCAATGAAAGAAAAATTTGAGTTGACACTTAGAAAACAGATCAAAACCAAAGTACATTTATTACTTGAAACAGCAGGAGTAAAAGTAAAAAGTTTGGAAAACATGAGATGTATTTGAGGAATAGTGGGGAATGAAGAAGAAAAGGCTATAGCCATACTGTAATTAGACAATGCCAATAAACCCTTAATTGTGATAAAAGGGTCAGAGTAGCAGAGTCAGGAGAAAAGCGGAGGCAACAGAGGTAATGCCGGTCTTAGGGGGATGGTGGTAGGAAAAAGGCAAGAAGCGATATAAGAAACATTCTTATTTAACACCTTAGAAAAGACTTGGATCCCTGATTCACTCTCATAACACAATACATGCTATTTAGTCACTCTGCTGCTGCCGCTGCCGCTGCTGAGTCGCTTCAGTCGTGTCCGACCCTGTGCGACCCCATAGACGGCAGCCCACCAGGCTCTCCCATCCCCGGGATTCTCCAGGCAAGAACACTGGAGTGGGTTGCCATTTCCTTCTCCAATGCATGAAAGTGAAAAGTGAAAGTGAAGTCTCTCAGTCGCATCCGACTCTTAGCGACCCCACGGACTGTAGCCCACCAGGCTCCTCCTTCCATGGGATTTTCCAGGCAAGAGTACTGGAGTGGGGTGCCATTGCCTTCTCCGATTTAGTCACTCAGTCATGTCCAGTTCTTTGTGACCCCATGGACTGTAGCCCACCAGGACCTTCTGTCCATGGGATTTCCAGGCAAGAATATTGGAGTGGGTCACCGTTTCCTTCTCCAAAGACAGTGCATAACTTTTCACTGCAGTTGTCGCATTGACGATGATATGTATATTCCTTTTCTTCCCTTGGGGAACGTTCCTGAAAAAGTGGGGGCCATGCTTGTGTTTCACCATTGTATCCCCATGTCTAACAAAGTGCCTGGAACACAGGAAGTGCTGTAAAACAATTTGCTAAAGGCTTGAATGGAAAAGGAATAACTGAGGAGACAGAATCTATAAAAAATGTGACAGATGCTTTAAAGGCTGAGAAATTGAAGTCAAAAGTAGTTAAAGATTCGAGCCCAGGGAACTCAGAGATAACTTCTAAGACAAAGAAAGCATTTGCTTTAGCTTGACTCCTTCTTTCACTATGCTTTCTATTTCTCCCCTTATCTCATTATAATTTTAAGTATTCTTTATAGTCTCTCACGAAATTTTAACTAAATGATTTCTCAAAGATTTAACATAATTTGTTGACTATTCCTCATGGTAAATAGAGTCCATGTGAGAGTCCTAAATTTTCTTTGTAAGCTCCTCTAAAGCAAAATATTTTTTTTTAAAGGAAGTATTATTGATATTTTCTACTCCAGTGTATTCTAGGAGGTTTAACCTTTACCTTGGGGATTTCTATATCCATATAAAAAGTGAAAGGCATAACAATGTCTTTAAATTTTTAGATATGTTCAAGTTGTGATGACTCTGGATAAAAAAGGGTATATGTGTTAAGTAAGCAATGTAGTGAAAAAATAAAAATGAAAACCTTCTTCCATTTATTCATTATTTCAACACTTTTGAGTCTTACTATGCATCCACTGTATTTCTCAGCAATGGGAATATGATAACCAAACAGACAACAATTCCTACCTCATGGAGCTTATGTTTCAGTGTGGGAAGGAGATAATAAGAATGATAAACAGCAATATGTATCATCTATTAAATATTGATCTATGCTAAAGAAAAAGTAGAAGAGATAAATGGAATAAAAAGTGTTGGAGTGATGAAATTATTTGATGGACTGGTTGAGGTAAACCTCCTGAAAACAGTCATTCCTGAATAAAGATTTTAAGGAAATGAGAATAAGCCAGCATGAGAAATGAACATTCTATGTGAAAGACTATGGCTAGCTTTGATGACAATATGAAGGCCAAGGTGGCTGAAGCAGAGTGAGAAGAAAGATAGTATAAAATAAGATCAGAAAGTATAGAGGTAAGTGAAGGGAGAGTGGAAAGGAGAATTTGCAAGCCTCATAAGCTATTGCGGGCACGTTGGCTTTTGCTCTGAATGAGGTTGGAAGCAATTTCAGAGTAGTGACATGCTTTGACTAATGTTTTAATAAGATCATTCTTGCTGCTGTCTTGAAAGTTTTGACTGTAGGGGGCCAAAGCTGGAAGCAGAGATAATAATCAAGAAATTATTGCAATTATTAAGTTCAAAGGTAATGGTAACTTAGAAAAAACTAATGCACTTGGAAAAAAAAACAAACAACAGTGGCTGGGTTCTGAATATATTTTTAAGAGATTGGATGTGGGTATGAGAGAAAGAGGGGAGGTAGAATGACTGCAGATCCACTGACATGAGCAGCTAGAAGGCTACATGTACCACTGGCTGAAACAGAGGTTGTAATAGAGCAGGTTTCTTGAGAAACATAAGAAGTTTGGTTCTGGACATGTTAATTTTGAAATATCTTAGACATCTGAGTGGAGACATCAAGTGAGCCAGGGGATATACAAGTCTAGCATTTCAAAGAAGATATTGGCATATAACTGGTATTTAAAGACATGATCACTGGCTGAGTTAGTGAAAAAACTCAAAACCAAGTCCTTGAGCATTTCAACATTTACAGTCATCTATGTAATACATAATTTCCTTACTGAAGTACAAAAAAGAAAGTTGAACATTTATGCAATACAAGTGATGATAATGAATTTCCACCAGATTTAAACCTGGTAGGAAACGTAATAAAGCTAAGAGAGGAGTGATAATAGGAAAACAGATAAGATCAATGAATATAAGAAAAGGTATGAGTCGAAAGATGGTTAGAGCCAAGGTACATACAGACATCTGAGGCTTGTATTGGATTTCATGTGGTTGCAATGCTCATGGGATTTAACGTAAAGTATTTAATGTGAGTCAAATACTTAATTTACTATTTTAATCAATCTTAAAAGGATTCTATGGTGTGGCTCCAGTCTACACTATAAGTAGACTCAGAAAATAAGGAACTTGCTGGAGGTCACTCAGCTAGTAGTGGCACTGTGTTTATCCAGCCAAGGTCTGCCTCAGAACCCCCTTTCCTAACCACAGATGGGGCAGGGTGCCTGTCCCTTGGTATCAGTCTTCTTTCCTTGGAACAGGGACTTTAGCCCCTGTGATCTGTGTTAGGGATCAGAAAACCCTCTTTGTCATTTTTTTAACTTATTTTTAATCAGAGGATAATTGCTTTACAATGTCGTGTTGGTTTCTGCCCTAGAATAATGTGAATCAGCCATAAGTATACCTATATCCCCTCTGTCTTGAATCTCCCTCTCAACCCCTCTCCCCAACCCACCCGCCTAGGTTGTCACAAAGCACCGGATCGAGCTCCCTGTGTTACACAGCAGCTTCCCACTGGCTCTCTATTTCACACATGGGAGTGTATGTAGGTCAATGCTGCTCTCTCAGTTCATCCCACCCTCTCCTTCCCCGCCGTGCCCACAAGCCTGTTCCCTAAGTCTGTGTCTATTCCTGCCCTGCAGAGAGGTTCATTAGTACCCTTTTTCCAGATTCCATATATATGCATTAATATATGGTATTTGCCTTTATCTTTCTGACTTCACTCTGTATAATAGGCTCAAGGTTCATGCACCTCAGCTCAGTGGACTCAAAATTGTTTCTTTTTGTGACTGAGTTAATATTCCATTATATATATGTATGACAACTTCTTTATCCATTCAATTGTTGATAGACATCTAGGTTGCTTCCATATCCTGTCCGTTGTAAAAAAAAAAAAAATATGCTGCAGTGAACACTGGGATACATGTATCTTTTTAAATTATGGTTTTCTCAGGGTATATGCCCAGTTGTGAGATTGCTGAGTCATATATCATGGTTTTATTCTTAGTTTATTTATTTATTTATTTTTAAGGACACTCCCTACTATTCTCCATAGTGGTTTTATCAATTTATGTCTCAACAACAGTGCAAGAGGGTTCCCTTATCTCCTCATTCTTTCCAGCATTTGTTGGAATATCCTCTTCTTATTCTCTGTGTTCCTATCCTTCCGTGTCTGTGGTGAAGTATTCAGTGAAGTCTTGGTGAAAGTTCCATTCTGCCTCAAAGAATCTGAAGAGAGTTAAAGAAAGGTTTTGTTCATGCTAGGCCAAGATCATGTCAGGAAGTAGTTCTATCCTGGGTACAACTAAAGGAAAGAAAATTCAGGGGGACTGTGCTCGGGCATGGATCCAGTGCCCGATCTTTGTAAATTAGACGATTAGACAATGAGCAGTTAGAAATGCAGAACTGAAGATCCAGAGGGAGATGCTAGCTGGAGGGACAGACTTAGGGGGCTATCATCACGGTGAGGATGGCTGTCCATCTAGAAGAAATATGTTCTTACTAGCAACTGAACTTAGGAAAACTAGTGCCAACCACTTTGGAAAAGTTTGGTAGTTTCATAAAAAGTTCAGTGTGTATCTACAACGTGACATAGCAATTCCACTTCTAGGCATTGATCCAACTTACATGAAAGCATATGCTGATTTAAAGATAGTACTTGAAGTTCATAACAGTTTATTTGTAATAGCCAAAAACTGGGAATAAAACAAATGTCCATCAACAGATGAATAAAGTGTGTTATAGTCATATGATGAAATACTACTCAGCAAGAAAAAGGAATGAACTATTGGTATGAGCAAAAGCATGGGTGAATCTCAGAATAATCGGGCTGAGTGAAATAAGCCAGACAAAAATAGCATATACCAGATGATTCCATGATGGTTCCATTTATATAAAATGCTACAAGATGTAAACTATCTATAGTGACAGAAAGCATATCAATTGTTGACTGATAATGGACTCAGTGAAAGGCGGGAAAGTTGATGAAAGAGCACAAGGAAATTCTAGGGGTTGGTAGACATCGTCACTATCTTGATAAACTGATAGATCTACCGAGGGAGATGTATGTCAAAATCTATCAAATTATACACTTTAAATATGTGCAAATTATTATATGTCATTATACCTCAATAAAGTGGTTAAAACAAGATATAAAAGGATACTGGTCATCTAAATCTTCAATGTTTTTGGTTTTCTTAAAAATGGGAGACTTCATAAAAAAGAAGTATAAAATAATGAAGAAGCAGAAACTAGGACAATTCAGCCAAACTTCTATTTCTTTTTTTTCTTTCTCTACCTAACTTCTGTTCTTCTCTTCTCTCTCACCTGCAGCAGTTTTCCTAATGAAATTTCACACCTGTCCATTTCTGACACTATTTAACATTTTAGTAACAGTGAAAATATTTTGGGAATGTGTTTCTGTCTGGCCTTCATTACAAGTGGATCAATAAAGAATTTAAGAAAACCCAATCAATTCTATTTTCTTTTCCATTTCATTTAGTTGACTTTGGTATATAGAAACAGATTTAACCTGGTACTTAATTTTGATTTCAGAAATTGATTTTTACTCTATGTTTTGCTGTTGCTTAGGAAACAAAGTGTCAAAGTCTATACTATAAACTATTAATCTCAGCAATCTTTGGCAGACAAACTCTTCCAAGAGATCTTGTGACTATTTTGAGTTCCCTTTCTTTCTCCAAATGGAAGGTAATTAGAGGTGTGTGTTTTCACAATTTGGAAGGAAAAAAAAAAAAGAATATCACTAAGGCTCATGCATGCAACAATACATACTAGAACCTCATCACACTTTCCACTGAGCATTTAAAGGGGCATATTCAAAATATATTCAAGGGCTTAACAGCAAATCTAAATTAGGACTCCATATCCAGGAACATTTGGGACTTTAACTGCATCATGTTGGACAGTCTTCCCTGATGGGGAAGGGCTGCTTCAGATTCAGGTATGTGGGCCAAAATGATCAATTTGTTTCCTGTCGACACAGCTCAAATTACATTCTTGACTCTGTAACACTGAGCTCTTTCCAGCACATCCATTAAGGGAACTTGGCTCACGTTGAGGATATCTGTAAGACCTAGTCTATGAGAGCAACCATAACCCTCGCCAAGGGAATATGGAACACTGGGTTCTGAGCAGCAGTGCCTTCATCTCAGCACTGAATAAGCCTGTTGATCAAACCCAAGCCAGATATTTCTGGGCATTTGGATAGGCCAGATTCACACTCCCTCAGCTCATTCACAGAAGCTCCATGGACCACATTTTAAATAATTTTATTTAGAAACATGAATAAATAGTTATCCACCAGAGATAAAAAATAGATGGCAAGTAGTTATGTGAGAAAATAATTATTTAGTATTAGAATCGAGCAGGCCTGACCCAGACATGATTTCAACCTAAAAAGACATCAGCGTACGGTATTTTTTTCTCACAATGTTTTAAGAATCTAGTTCATGTAATTCACATAATGATGATAAATGATATTTGTCAATTATTTGATACGTACAAGACTTTGCCCTAAGTGGTTTACATGCAGTTCATACCTCATTATGACTCTGCCAAGTCAGAAACTAACTTCACCGTTTTGATACAGATCTCCTAAAGGGTCCCTGTTTTGGTATTTGTGCTGTAACTATACCAAGAGCACACCCTCCTAGGTCTCATAACTTGCTCTAGCTTCTGCCTGGAATTCTCATCCTAAGATAACCACAGGATCATTCCTTCGTCTCCTTCAAGTCTTTGCTAAAATGACACTTCTACAATGAAGTCTTTTTGTTGTTGCTCTCTTTTTCTTTTTCAATACTAAATGTATTAGCACCTAAAGATGACCCATTGGAAAAGTCCCTGATGCTGGGAAAGATTGAGGGCATCAGAGGATGAGATGGCTGGATGCCATTCCAGATGCAATGAACAGGAACCTGGGCAAACTCTGGGAGATGGTGAGGGACAGGGAGGCCTGGTGTGCTGCAGTCCATGGGGTTGCACAGAGTCAGACACAACTGGGCAACTGAACAACAACAACATCATTGTCACTTATTTCCTCTCCCACCATCCACATTAGAATGCAAGTTCTATGAAGGCAAGGAATTTGACTCTTTTAAAAAGTTTACCAGCTAGAAGGATGCCTGGTCCATTATAAGTACTTAGCAAATAATTGGAAGTGGTAAGTGGAAGTGATGTGGCTTTAAGTAACAATCACTTATTATCATAAATGAGGGCTAAAGACAAAAGCAAAATCTTTAAACCATTGTTCACAGTTTAAGGTTAACCACTAGTTTTGGTAATAAATCATGTTCAGGTAATTTCATCTAAACTTACTTTCAAAACAAAAGGTTAAATAATTTAATGAAGTGGGCCATTCTTCAGAGTTTATTAGCAGGTATTAGGTGCAAAAATATATGTGATAGCTTAGGCTTTGCTTTCCTGAAATTTCCAGTCTCAGGAGAGAAAATATATAATCTAAGACAATTAGAAGACAATATATTAAACAGATACTTCTCATTTGTTCCATTAATTCATGTAACAAATGACTACCTTCATGTGCAAGACATTCTGGGTGAGGTCCGGGAAACATAGACGTAAGTAAGATATACTTCCCTACTTCAAGGAGTTTACAGTCTGGTAGAAGAAGTAGGATTTTCTGCAAGATAAAACCTGTTCAATGAATGAAACTTGGTAAATGGAATAAAATGTGCTAAAATTGCATAAAAAGATTAAATGTTTTGAGAGTTCATTAGAGGGAGGATTTTCAAAGGCAGTATGTCATAAAGCACTAAATTGGATGTAATCAAATGCCAAACTGTATGGCAGAGACGATGAAATGCTATTGCCTATCACTCCTGCAACTGAAATACACCAGGGATCCTGGTAAGCTTTCATGCAGAAAATAACATATGCCAAGACTCATATTTCTCTTAGTTCCCTGTGAAAGGGCGCTAAACAGTAAACAGAATATAGCCCTGAATGGTGTTTCCAGCTGTTCCTGAAAGCAATTTGATAACCTCAGTTTGGTTCTTCACTCCCAGGTTTTAAAAACAAACTAAAAAGAAAGTCTAATATTAGTTTTCCAAAGGTTAAATTTATCATTGAATTCATGCAAAATCAATGAAATACAACAAAATCTCAAGAATGCAAGCTGTCACTTCGCATGTGAAGTATTACCTTCTAAAAAAATAGAGACAGAATGCAATCTATACTTCCAGCATTTGTCTCACTTTTTTTTTCAGATGGAACAAGCGCTGCTAATTATTATAAAAAACCTAAATTACATTATATAAAACAAAAGTGAAATTTATCTGGAATTCTGATATCCACCCAACGGCTGGAAAATTGGTGTGTGTTCTTCCGTATATAGGTGCACACACAGATGCAGCAATGAATGTAGCGACTCGTAGGGTTACAGATGATAATTTGCGTATTATGTTAGCCACTATAGCAAGAAATTGGACCGTCATTTTATGTGCTTCAAAGACATGATTTCTTTTGGCTGCATGCTATTCCATCTCACGGTTGTGTCCTCTGTTATAAACAATCCCATGGTAAAATAGGTATGCAAAAATGTTTATTTGCTTTTCTGATTATTTCCCTAGGATGAATTCCTAGAATAAGACTAAAACGGTGACAGCATTTTTGAGACTCTATGAAGTGTTGCCAGATTGCCTTCCAAAATGTTACATGATATAAATCCTGTCCAGCAGCATCCTGGAGTGAACATCTTCCCACACTCTTGGCAACTGGAGCACTGCCATATTCTTTTTTATATTAAATGCACATTTGCATCTTTTATTTACATTATTTTGAATAACTGATTTAGAATATTAACAAACTTATTTGAATTTATCTTAATATTTAGCTGTGTAGGATCTTGGTGGTTTTTCTATTGATTTGTAAAGGCTCTTATAACTGTTTTATTTGTGGCCTTGCAGTTTTTTATATTTTAAACATATATTAAAAATTCTTATGTAGCCAAATCTATTTTTGTGTGTGTAAGCTCTTCTATTGTGTTTATGATTAGAAATTTCTCAAAACTGAAATCAGTTAAATAAGACTGTTCATGGTTTTATTTTTATATTAGTCTATTAATGCATATGAAATCAGCTTGGTGTTTGACTATAGAAATAACTGATCATGTTTATTGAGTAAAGATTATTTTCCAAACAATATACTAAATTATCTATTTGTGTGTGTTAGTCACTCAGTCGTGTCCAGTTTGTGGCGACCCCATGGACTATAGCCTGCCAGGCTCCTATGTCCATGGAATAAATTGTCTGTTTAATTCCCATAACCATTTTATGACTATTATTAATACTTATATTAACAGATATTGGTGAAAACTATTATTGTCTCTGTTTTATACATGAGGAAAATAAAGTTTAGAGAGGTTAATTTATTTATCCCAAGTTATATGACTAGTAAGTGATATAGCTGGTATTTGACCTCTGAAAGCTTCCAGAACCTGTTCTCTTAAGTACTCTTTAAACTAGTAGGAATGGCTCCAACTGTATTACCAATTTGCTGAAGCCCAAGTCTTGAATAATCTATTTGTTTTTCTCTGATTTACATTAATTCCTTCATCATATATAACATTATTTTCTACACTAACCTCTGTTTCACAGTTAGCCATTTTATTGAATTAGTCTGTCAGCCAATTCTTAAGTCAGCACTACACCATTTGTTAATTGTTACAGCTTTGTAATGCTTATTAATGGCTATGTGCAGTAGGACAAATAGCCTATTCACCATTCTACACTTTGACAGCTAACATTACTCTTCAATTCAGTTCAGTTCAGTTCAGTCGCTCAGTCGTGTCCAACTCTTTGCGACCCCATGAATCATAGCACGCCAGGCCTCTCTGTCCATCACCAACTCCCGGAGTTCACTCAAACTCACGTCCATTGAGTCGGTGACACCATCCAGCCATCTCATCCTCTGTCGTCCCCTTCTCCTCCTGCCCCCAATCCCTCCCAGCATCACAGTCTTTTCCAATGAGTCAACTCTTCGCATGAGGTAGCCAAAGTATTGGAGTTTCAGCTTTAGCATCAGTCCTTCCAATGAACACCCAGGACTGATTTCCTTCAGAATGGACTGGTTGGATCTCCTTGCAGTCCAAGGGACTCTCAAGAGTCTTCTCCAACACCACAGTTCAAAAGCATCATTACTCTTACCATCCATTTATTCCTCTAAAAAAACAGAATCTTTCTGTTAGGTTTAAATGCTTTATTAATTGGTCTATGATGAACTGTATTAAATATGGATAGAAATTAAGATTTTTCAATATCACATTTCATCTTCAGGAATATGGATTAACTTATCATTCATTCAAATACCCTTTGACATCAATCAGTAGAATTTTATAATTTTCTTCATCTATGTCTTGCATAGATGGAAATAGACTTATTCCTAGGTATGTGGTATTTTTTGCTGCTGTGGTAAATGGAATATTTAAACCCATATTTTCTCTTTATTGAGGTAATTAGGGAAGCAACTGATTGTTTACTACTTCTCTTATATCAAGCACATCTCTTGAGTTTTGGGGGAAAAAACAGAAATCAATCTTCTATCAGATATATCTCATTCTGTTTCATGTCATATTTCAGTGTTCAGAAATTTCAAATAATGTTAAAGCATAACAGTAATAACAATTACTTTCTTTTCCTCTAACTTTAATGGGGATTCTTTTAGTATTTCAACATTAAGTACAGGAAAAATTGTTAATCTGGGATAGTTATTATTTATAGTGTTAAACATGTAGATTTTTAGTTTTAGTTTTCCAGAGATTCTATCAGGAATGAGTGTTAAATTATATTAAATGGCTTTAACATGTATTAGAATGACACTTTCAAATTTTATTTTAGATGCTATGATTTATGGTAATAGATTTCTAATTAAACCATCTTTGCCTTCCAGGGATTCATTCCTAGTTATTCTTCATAAACGATTCTTCTCTGATGTTAAATTTTGTTGGGTGCATTTTATTTAGGAATTATTCATTCTTACTAATGAGAATAGGTCATAGTATT
The DNA here is from genome assembly GCF_014754425.2 of Oryx dammah. NCBI lineage: Eukaryota > Metazoa > Chordata > Mammalia > Artiodactyla > Bovidae > Oryx > Oryx dammah. The sequence continues at coordinate 10,460,560 of NW_024070199.1, read as the reverse complement.
ATATTTATGCTTGTCTGTTTCTACATCCAGATAATTTATAAAGTAAACAAATAAATTAACAAATGACCAATTATATTGGGTTTGCCAAAAGGTTTGTTCAAGTTTTGCTCTAAGACGTTATAGAAAACCCAAATGAACATTTTGGCCAGCCCAGTACTTGGAGGATTTGCTAGATAAAGCATTCCAAGGATAAAAACTTAATATTTGTACTATACATAGTATAATATGAATATATAATATTCATGTTGATAAAAATATATGATACTTAGGTATCATATAGCTCTCAGATTGGCTCATTTGGGGATGCCCTGTACTTTAGTTTTACTATTAGGGAAAATATCATTACATTTACTTAATGAATATATCCATGAATTATACCACCTTAATGTCATTTATATCAAACATAAATAAATTTGGGCCAGTTATTTATCAAATATATAAAATTTAACTTTTATAATAGTGCAATTAATTTATTTACTCATATATTCAAGAAGTTTTATTGAGTATCATGTGTCGGCTACTTCTGTAATGCTCATGGTACTGTGAGAAATAAGACGTGCGGTTTTTGCCCTTGTAAAGCTATTCTTTGATATACATGAAGAATATAATGCTGATCAAAGAAAGTGATTTGCCCAAATCCACATATGCTGTAAATGGAGAAGTTATTTTACTGTGCGACCCTATAAAATTTTCAGTGGATAATTTTTCAGGAAATTGCTTCCATATATGTGTAGCACTTCATAATCAGTTTGACCTAAAGGCAGTAAAGTCGATAGGATAACCCTTGGAAACTTCTCTAATTCTACAAGGCTGAAAATCCTATCAGTTCACTAGAGCTGCATTGTCAGAAATATGAAAAAATAGAACAATTGTAACAATATTGACTTTTACTCCTCAAAGGCTGGGAGTTATAACTATTTCTCTTCCCGTCCTTATATTTCGGACTAGACACACACTCATTTTAGCATCCCGAAAGCATTTCAAGGTAGGAATTATTATTTCCACTTTAGGCTTGATAAAATGGAGACGCAGAATTTAAAATAAATTGGCCAATGTCATATAGCAAGTAAAGGATCTAGATCTCAAATCTAGGACAGTCTCTCTTCTATGCCTTTCCCAATGTATGTTTCATAACTATATTAACTGCAAGAGTATTATGTGAAGGCTAAGTGTTTCTAAAATTGTTTAATTTGAGTTATGCTTTTAGCTATCTTTTTAAATGACCAGAAATGAGAAAAAAGTTAATTGGCCTGCCAATCAATCATAAACAGGCAGAAGTCCAAAAATGATGAAGAAACTGATCAAGTATAATGGGCTCGATATTGTCATGACTTCATGAAAGCCTTGATAAAAGAATAAGCCTTGGAAAAGAATTCAAAAGTAATTTAAGGAGTAAAAAACCTACGGATAAAAGTTAACTGGCTTTATCACAATTCTGTTGAACCAATCCATACTGAAATTTTCTTTTTGGAGTAGAGAAGGGTGCCAGTTTGTAACTTTTCAAAGGTACAAGCAGGCTTCCCTTGTGGCTCAGCTGGTAAAGAATCTGCCTGTAATGCAGGAGACTTGGGTTCAATCCCTGGGTTGGGAAGATCCCCTGGAAAAGGGAAAGGCTACCCACTCCAGTATTCTGGCCTGGAGAATTCCATGGGGTCACAGAGTCGGACACAACTAAGCGACTTTCACATCACTTCACTTCACTTCTGATACATGAAACTGAGTTCTGAGAGAGAAGCAACCACATTTTACTTATTGTTGGGCTCCTGGTACCTGGCCCAGCACGTGCTACACAACAGTCGTTCAGTTAATACTTCCATCAATGAATAAATGAGCCTCTAAAGGGAAATCAGTGCAAACAACTGAAAGACACCAGAAAGACAGTCAGTAGATTCACTTTTCTTGATCTGATTGTTATTGTTATTACTGTAGAACAGAGTTTTAAGTTTCTTATGCCTCGCTTTCTTCATCAGGGAAATAAAGAGCCGGAGCTAAATGATCCCACAGGTCTTGATTAACTCGAAAATTCTATGATCTCCAATTAATAATATCAGCATTTTTCTTTTCTTTTCTTTCTTTCTTTTTTTTTAACAGATTTCTTACACATCAGAGAGGAGAAGCTCCTACTTATCAAAACTGCCCCCAGGCAGTCAGGGACTCTGACCACAAATTAAACCACTTAGAGCCTTTCTGGAAGCAATCACCACAGATCCTATATCCCCGTTTTCCTCAGGTAGTCTTTTTAATCACTATAAAATAATGATTCTAAAAACTTTTTTCCATGATTTATTAATAGTGCAAATAAACATATACGAGAGCTGAAATTAACTGACAGAGTGACGACTATGCTTCTAAACATGCATATAAATCTAATTTTCTAGAAAGAAGAAACATATTACCCAGTATCTCTAATGTTCTACTTGTCCAGCAACTGAGGAATGACCCAATGCTAACAGGCTAATACAGCCATTCTTCTTGCACAAGGCTATAAAGTCATGAGTAATCACTTTTCCACACTTAGGGCAAAATATTTATTCCATTTAGAGGGATGCCAGTTTGGTTACACAGAAATAAGAAAATAATTATGAACGACTTAACTGTGTAATACTTTTTTAGCTTTTCTTTTCTTTAACGCTAAAGTAGAAAGGACTACATCATCACCCACTAGAGATTAGAAATGCAAAAATTCAATGACGTTTCTCTGTGTTGACTTTAGCTGAGTAGGACTGTAGTGGTCTGCTTAACAACCAGCCCCGATTTTTGTAGGAACAGTCATAGAATCTACAAAGAGTTCAGCAGGCCCACCCATGAAAATCACACACCTGGTGTTATGGCTACAAAGAAAGAAGAGTGTACCAAATCCTAGAAATATAAGGGCTAACTCTGGGAACTGTCAGGCACACAGATGGGGGTAGGCACTTGTTATGTGTGCTGTGCGCTAAGTCACTTCAGTCATGTCCAACTCTTTGCAATCCCCATGGCAAGCCGACTAGGCTTCTCTGTCCATGGGATTCTCCAGGCAATAATACTGGAGTGCATTGCCATGCTCTCCTCCAGGATATCTTCCCTACCCAGGGATAGAACCTGCATCTCTTATGTCTCCTGTAATGCCAGGTGGGTTCTTGACCACTAGCCCCATCTGGGAAGCCCAAGTATATAGTTTCCTAGTTTACTTTTATTGGTTACCTTCAGAAAGAGAGATGGAATGTCAGAAGAAGAAAAGACCAGAGATCTCTGAGCCAGCCCACTTGCCTTAGAGACAAAAACCTAAGTCTCAGAGAGGTTCATATCTTGTCCAAGGTCATACCCAGGAGCCAAGCCAGGTCACAGACTTTGCTCTCTAGTTCCCAGTGCAACATTCTTTTCTCTGTTCCTCGAGCAGAGTTGTACTTCTACAATATTCCTCATTGGATGTGTTCTCTGAGAATACAGAGAACACACTCAGTTGCTCAGAATAAGGATAGCTCAAGAAAAGAACCACATTTTACTTATTGGTGGGTTCCTAGTACCTGACATAATGCATGCTACATAATAGCCATTCAGTTACGGCTCGGATAAATGCAGGAATGAGCCTCTGTAGCCCTAGAGAAATCAGTGCAGATGATTGAAAGACACTGGAAAGACAGTCAGCAGATTCAGATGCTAGTTCTGATTCTTTCACTGTCAAGGGGTCAGGGTACAGTCCATTCTCCTCAGAAATTTCAGAGATGTTTGAAGAGGAGGAGGAAGGATAAAAGAGTAAGTGGCGATAACTCAAGAGCTTGAGGCTCAATTTATTCTGAATGACATTAAAAACAGATATGGATTATCAGCGCTATATCAGAAAATGTCTTCTCCCCAAATAGATACATGGATATGTAAGATGTGGCATATAGATATAGATATATATTATGTATGTGTGTATATACACATACATCATTATCTCACACACACAATGGAATACTCAGCCATTAAAAAATTGAAATTGTGCCATTTGTAGAAGGATGGGAGAAATAGGTGAATGGGGTTAAGAGGTACAATTCTCCAGTTATAAAATAAATAAGCCATAGGAATGTAATATATACCATAAGCAATATGGTTGATAATATTTTAATAAATTTGTATGAGGGCAGATGGTTACTAGAGTTACCACATGATCATTTCATAATGTGTGTAAATGTCAAATCACTATGAAATATACCTGAAACCAACATAATATTGTACATCAGTAAACAATTTGGTAAAATTTTTTTGAATATATATTTCAATAAAAACTTCAAGATGGTGGTATAGCAAAGGGACTTGGTGTCACAAGAAGGACTAAAAATAAACACACCTCAGTTACAGAATCTACTGGATTTATGATCACTGCCCAAATTCAGAGAACATTCCAGGTGGAATGTTCTTGGCTGTTGGAATGCCTCTATGTGTAGAATATAACAGTGAAGTCAGTCCAAATAGGACATCGTCACACATCTGATCCATTCTCATTACCATGGACCCACAGCAGGATATGATGCCTGCTTTGGTAACTCAGAGTTCTTTTGTACAACGAACTGTGATTACTTCATAAAGGTCAATTCTCCCAAATCCCTGGAAACCATGGCATACCAACCCACCAAGATCACAGAAGCAATTAAAAGTGTTTAACCGGGAAGGTTGCCAGGACCAGATGGCTTCTGCCAGTGGGTTTTTGTTTTTGTTTTAAACTGCACAACACTAGGGGAACAGCATTTATTCGCGTCATATCTATTTTCTAGTGTTTTTTCATATTTATAAAATAATGCACTCATCATAGGCATTCTCATTACACGGACATTAGAGCGTGGGTCATCAGAGACAATGATAGAGTCTTCCCTCTGCCCCCATCATGTCCATTGTGATTCAAATCAGCTCAAAGTTCGCCATATATATTCTACTACTATGAATGCATATAAAATCCTACTTCTGTGAAGTAAAGGGTTCTGCAAGAGCTTTTGGAATTAGACTATAGGATAATCTATATACTAAGAAAGGGGTCAGACAAACTTTAACAAAACAGTCACTTTGTGCTACAAAAATGCTCTGCACCCCTAGTTTTGTAGTTTACAATTGCCAAACACTACCACTTATTATCTATAAGATCATTATTAATGTATCAGATTTATTTAACTGAGATAAGGATTCAGCTTAGAAGCTTATTTAAATCATACCAACATAGGGTGGCCATGGGTCAAATCCTGGATCTGATGTTTCCTTTTTTTTTTTTTTTTCTTTTTTCAGCAAATTGACCTTGGGAAAACCATTATCTCTTCTGACCTTTGGAGATTATCATTATCTATAATTAAAACAGTATGATATTTGCACATTTAAAGTATAAAAAAAAAAGGTTGAGAAAAAGACCCATATATATATATATATATAATTTGGTGTGTGATAAAGTGGTATCTCAAATCAGTGAGAAAAAAATAAATTTATAATAAATAATACGGAGACAACTGGGTAGTCACTTGGAAAAAGATAAAATTAGATCAGTACCTCACATCGTACACTAGAATAAACTCCAAATGGATCAGAGAGCTGGATGTAAAAAAGAAAAAAAAAAGAAAACATGATTAATTCCTTAAAACATAAGATAGGAGAAAGCTTTTGTAAACATGACTCAAAAATCCACGAGCAATAACGTATATATACATATATGTGTACATGTATGCTAGGTCACTTCAGTCATGTCAAACTCTGCAACTCCAAGCCCGCCAGGCTCCTCTGTCCATGGGACTCTCCAGGCAAGAACACTGGAGTGGGTTGCCACGCCCTCCTCCAGGGGATCTTTCCAGCCCAGGGGTCGGACCAGCATCCCTTATGTCCCCTGTATTGGTAGGCAGCTTCTTTACCACTAGAGCGACCTGGGAAGCCCACATATATGAGTTATATATGTGAGCAATAAAACCACATATATGTATATATTTATGTTTTTCAAAATATGAATAACAAACTATAAAAATATACTTGCAACTTAGATAACAGGCACAAAGATATAATACTTTAACACAGAGAAAGCCTCTAGAAATCTGGAAGGAAAATACCAAAGGCCCAAGAGAACAATGGGCAGCCTACCCCCAAAAAGAAAAATAAATGTTTCAAACATACCAAAAGATCCATAATATCACTTACAAGAGAAGTAAAATTCCACTAAGATACTCTTGCCTACTATTTGATTGACAAAAATGTGAAAGCTTTTTAACAATTTAGTTGACAAGAAGAAACAAGGATTCTCCTACGTTGCTGGTGAGCATGCAAAGCATTACAACTTGTATGATAGTGCATTTGACAACACCTAACAAAATTATACGTGTATTTTCCTTCTAATCCAGAAATCTCATTTCTAGGAACCTACTCTATGATCACACCTCTATAAATTCCAAAGAGCATATCTACAAGGCTATTTTTGACAACACTGTATATAATAGCAAAAGACTAAAGAATTTCAAATAATCAACAGAGAATTTATTGAACAAGCCATGGTCATCTACCCAAAAAGGTGCTATGTGGTTATAAAAAAAGGATGAAGACGATCTCTACAGAGAGTTATAGAATAATTTAAATATATTTAATAAGTGAAATAGCAAGCAAGATGTTTATCTTTCTTATTAGGAAGGAAGAAATTAATAAACACACACATACACATGCATCTTACTACTTTTGTGATAAGAAATGCCAAATGGTAAACAAACAATAATAATAATTGGTAACAATGTAAGCCCACCAGTGAAAATCATTTTGTCTAGGATAGACTATTTTAGTTTTAAACTTGCTTTATTATACATATATATATGTTGTTTTTAATGTACAAAGATTTAGATATTCTTAAAAGCTTTTAAAGAATCACTTTAGTGTGTAACTATTTTCCTTGTCCTCTGATAAAATCAAATGAACTTTCAATCAATACATTAGTATTTCAAAAGTTATGAATTGCAATTATTTTAAGTGATTCATTTCCTTCTCAAAAATGTCCCGCTTGGACAATGAATTATATATGACTGCGCCTACAGGGGACTGGGAGAAATGGATTAAAAAAATGAAAGCAATACCTCTCTGCTGTATCTTTTACCACAGTTGTTACTGTTAAATCCTGTGTATATACTAATAAACTTTAAGAGAAACAAAACAATAAATTCTAACAATGCAAACTAGAACAACCTGGTCTGTCTATCAGATTACTAGTTTAATTTCAAGGAAAAAAACAGTTATTTCAAGTGACTTTTAAATACAGTTCATTTTATTTTGAGTGCCTTCTATGGAAAAAGTGAACTGCAAAAAGCCCTGCATTTTATTCAGTAGTTTGTTTACTTGTATTGTTAGGGCTGTAATTTTGATGCTGTTTTGGTCTATCAGGGAGAATAAAGCAAACAAACAAAAGTATCATTAAGAAAATGAGCCTCTTAGTGTAAGAGAAAGGAATTACAAAGTCAAGGAGTTTTAATGAAATGCTATGTAATGTTAGATTTGAATTGGAAATACTGTTAGCTACTCATGACATTTATATATATATATATGCTGCTGCTGCTAAGTCGCTTCAGTTGTGTGCAACCCCATAGAAGGTAGCCCACCAGGCTCCTCTGTCCCTGGGATTCTCTAGGTAAGAATAGGATTCTCCAGGTAAGAATAGGACTCTCCAGGCAAGAATGCTGGAGTGGGTTGCCATTTCCTTCTCTCTTTTATATATATATATATATTTTTTTTTTCACTGTTTACTAAAAGGGCCTAAGAAACAGGAACACACTAGTGGTCAGGAGCATAACTAACACCAAGATCTTGGTTTCTAACTATCATTTTCTACTAAATGGAATCAGAATACCTTGGAGAGATGACTAATTTTATATTGGGGTGGGAAAAGTTCCAGAACATGAAAGCCATTTTGAAGGGGTCCTTCTTGACCAAATTTGGACATCAAAGAGAATACTGCTAGTTTTCTTTTCTTTTTTTTTAATTGAAAGAGAACATTTGCCATTCTTAAAGCTGATTTTTTATATTAACTTCCTATTCTAAGGGAAATGTATTAAGTCATCCTGCATTCACATAACTAACATCTTAAGACAATGAAGAAAAACATCTTATTGAAAAATGCCCCGTAGAAGAAATAACAGAATTAGAGCAAGTGAGCAACAGGGACCAAATGTGGCAAAATGCCAACAAACAGTGACCAAGGTAAAGTTGTATAATGGAGTTTGTTAACTGCTCTTTCAACTTTTCTCTAGGTTTTTAATTATTCAAGATAAAAATGGGAGGGGGGAGAGTTCAGTGTTATGGGAAACTTTGAGAGGTTTAAATGACAACATAGTAAAGATATAAGATTCAAATATAATTCATGAACCATGATTGGATCCTGGTTTGGTAAAAAAAACAAAATACTATAAACAGTTGAAGAGGACAGTTGGGGAACTTGCATATGAACTGGGTATTAATAACACTGGAAAGTAATCATTAATTGTTTATTGCCTGGTAATGCTGTCATGGTTATGTAGGAGATAAATACTGAAGCCATTCTGTCTGCAAGTTACCTTCAAATGGTTCTGTGAAAATAATTATAGCTGTTTACATAGATCAGGGAAGATAAATTAATAGATTGATAATTTCATAAATAGATAATAGACATTTGGTATATTGCTAATAATTGTTGAATACCAAAACTATCAATGTTCATTATATTATTCTTTCAATATTGTAGCAATTTTTAAAATTTGTCTGATAAAGTGCTGAAAAAAATTAAAATTAAAGACAATATTGGGGGCTTAACAGCATTACATACAAATGAAAGAAACAATTTGTATACACAGTTGTGCCATCTTAAGATTCAGTTCAGTCACTCAGTTGTGTCCGACTCATTGAGACCCCATGGACTACAGCATGCCAGGCCTCCCTGTTCATCATCAACTCCCAGAGTTTATTCAAACTCATGTCTATCGTGTCAGTGATGCCATCCAACCATCTCATCCTCTGTCATCCCCTTTTCCTCCCGCCTTCAATCTTTCCCAGCATCAGGGTCTTTTCCAATGAGTCAGTTCTTTGCATCAGGTGGCCAACGTACTGGAGTTTCAGCTTCAGCCTCAGTCCTTCCAATGAATATTCAGGACTGATTTCCTTTAGGACTGACAGGTTGGATCTTCTTGCAGTCCAAGGGACTCTCAAGAGTCTTCTCCAACACCACAGTTCAAAAGCATCAGTTCTTCGGCGCTCAGCTTTCTTTATAGCCCAACTCTTACATCCATACATGACTATTGGAAAAACCATAGCTTTGACTAGACAGACCTTTGTTGGTATCTCCTTTGTTGGTATCTTAAGATTCAACTTCTAAATAAATGCTGTTTTACCCTCTTCCTCTACTATCCTACATTTTATAACACAGAATGTCATTAACATGGGGAGGAAATTGGGGATGTCTTACTGGGTTGAATGAACAACTTTGGGTTTAGGGAACATGAAATTAAGAAGGCTGAATTACTATAAAATGGTCCCTTGACTTCCCTGTGTTTTAATTGGATCTTGTTGGCTAGTTCCATATTTCCCAAAGGAAGAGAGAAATGTTGATTTTCCCACTCTCTGTTTTAGCCCTTCCATTTAAACTCAGCCAAGTGAAGAATACCAGTAATCCTCCTTGTACACATCCCCTCCACACACCAAACTTCCCATGCACACACCCATGATGCACTAACCTAACACACTGGTTAGACTCCAATTACCATACTCATGGCTCTTACTTCCACTGCATGCAGCCAGAACTGCTGTTAGTATCCAAGATGAATACCTTGTCAACACTCAATTTTGCCCCAACACTGAGTCTTTGTCCTGGGATTAGATGAAGACACATTCTAGCAATTTAGCTCTTTTTTAAAGTACTGTGTTTCCTACATTTACTTATGTTAAAAGCATTTTTACCAACTAAAATATTTAGAATATAAATGTAACTTAAAGTTTCATATATTCAATCAAGTCCTAGATTTTCCTTTGCTACTTCATTTTGCTTTAAAATCTTAATCCTTGCCATTTTCTGTTACAGAATTATTATGCTTTGCTCTAGAGTAAACAGAGAGAGGCTAATTCATAGATTAATTCATAGATATAAGGGTTATTAAGACATTTGAATCAAGTTGTAAATTCCTAGTTCACCTTCAAGTGCCAGCTGATATGATATTTCCCTTCTAAGTCTTCTCAAACATATAGGCAAATGCCAAACTAATCTATACCCCAGTAATTAGCACATCACAAGGACAAGAAAGAAAGCTGAGCACCAAAGAATTGACACTTTTGAACTGTGGTGTTGAAGACTCTTGAGAGTCCCTTGGACTGCAAGGAGATCCAACCAGTCCATCCTAAAGGAAACCAGTCCTGAATGTTCATTGGCAGGACTGATGTTGAAGCTGAAACTCCAATACTTTGTCCACCTGATGAGACGAGCTGACTCATTGGAAAAGACCCTGATGCTGGGAAAGATTGAAGGCAGGAGGAGAAGGGGACGACAGAGGATGAGATGGTTGGATGGCATCACTGACTCAATGGACATGAGTTTGAGTAAACTCCGGGAGCTGGTGATGGACAGGGAGGCCTGGTGTGCTGCAGTCCATGGGGTAGCAAAGAATCAGACACGACTGAGCAACTGAACTGAACTGAACTGAGGACAAGGAAGGACTCATTAAATATCTCTTGAGTGAATAATGTATCCACCCCTATGATATTTACCGTTCTACTTACTATGCTATAGCATAACTATTTCTACATACCAGTTTCCCTTCAATGGAGCTAACATTGAATATTTTCTTCTGGGTAGAGTGAAATGATGAAGAATAGTCTTGGGAAAATAAATCTGGCAAGAGTTTCCAGGTGGAAGGGTAAATCTGAGGAATAACACATTGAAGGAGTAAGGAAGACTAGCTATAAATCATTTGTATATAAAGCCACAGAAGTTCCTTTAGACCAGATGATTGAGCCTAAGATTAGAGACAATCCATTCCTATCCTTAAAACATTGGACTGATGGCACAGCAAAGCCTAGTGTCTTAAATGTATAGCCTTGGAATTAAAGTTAAAATTCAGAAACTCATTTAAACCTTTAAAGCCTCAGCAAAAAAAAAAAAAAAGGAAGATACTGTATGGGAGCTATTTCAGTGGGTGGCAATAAATCTTTGTAGTGGAGATTTACATTGCATGATTGTGGCAACTGCTTTATTTTTATTCTGTATACTGTAGTGAATCAACATTGCCATCATTAAATATTTATCCAGCACTTCTGCTAAGTTGCTGCAGCAAACTGATTTTTTAATGTTTCTCCCTATCTAATTATAGACAAAATAGATAATATGAGTATAAAAGGGCATGAATACTCAACAAATAATATTTGTATTGAAATATGTACAGCTTTATTGAAACAGTCACCAGGGTAGAGCTGCAAGAAAAGATAAAGTATATAGAAAATATGGTTTAATGAAAATAAATGCAATAAAGTATATAAATCAAAATTAATTGCAAGTGTGTGTGTGTGTGTGTGTGTGTGTGTGTGTGTGTATGCACGCGCACTCAGTCACTTCAGTCGTGTCCAAATCTTTGCAACCCCATGGATTATAGTCCACCAGGCTCCTCCGTCCATGGGATTCTCTCGGCAAGAATACTGGAATGCATTTCCATGTCCTCTTCCAGGGGACCTTCCCAACCCAGAGATCAAACCTGTGTCTCCTGCATCTCCTGTACTGCAGCTGTGTTCTTTACCCACTGAGCCACCCGGGAAGCCCCTTGGCAAACATAGTTGAGCCCAAATACATAAATCTGAGTGAAATGGAAATATTGGAAAGTGAAGTGCCTAGGGATTAGTGAGGGAAAATCAAGGAGGGTTTCAAGGAAGAGGTGAGGGTAAAACAGACATTCATTTAAGGAGACTTCACTTGCCCTCTTATTCAACAAAATATTTATAAGACTCTTTTCTGTCTGCCATATTAGGTGCAAAAGATCTAGAAATAAATAAGCCATTGTTCCTATTGTCTAGGAGTTCACAGTCTATTAGAGAAGAAAGACATAAAAATAATTGCCATACAATGAAGTAAATGCTTGGGAGGAATATGGAATTAGGAAAGACTCAAGATATTGAGATTTGTGGCTAAGTAAGAGAAAGTTTGCTGGGTACAGAAAGCAAAGAACAGTGTTCTAGCAACAGGGGCTGTGGTTCAGTGCTTACACATTAGGGATTTATTTGTATAAATGGTAAGGACCATGCTCCCTGGCAGAAGCAAATACATGCACAAGTCAATACCTGCAGACAAAGTAGTAAAGGGAGTTCAGGAGAGTTTGAGTGTGTACAGAGGTATGATGGAAAAGGCATATGAGCAATTTGGCAGAAGGGGACTTTTTATGGTATATTGATAATTCTGGGGGCTTCCCAGGTGGCACAGTGGTAAAGAATCCACTTGCCAAGGCAGGAGGCATAGAAGATGCAAATTTGATCTCTGGGGTGGGAAGATCTACTGGTGTAGGAAATGTCAACCCAGTTCAATATTCTTGCCTGGAAAATTCCATGGACAGTGGAACCTGGTGGGCTACAGTCCCTGGGGTAGCAAAGAGTCAGATACAACTGAGCATGCAACACAACAATGATGATTCTGGACTTTATTCTGTATGGAATGGTTAAGTAACTGACGATTTTAAGAAGGGACAATCAGATAAACAATTCAGAAGGCATTAATACATGCAGCGTTAGGACAAGGAAGGGACATTCTTAGCACCTTCCATTTTTGTGCTTCTGGGTAGGTTTAAGTGTTAGATACTCAGCTCAATAGCACTCATAAAAATGTGTTGACAAGATATTTGGGGGACATTCAATCAAGGTCAGGTTGTTGCAATATGACTGTACCAGCAACTGAAAAAATAAAAATGTATTTTTCTCAATACCTGCTAATTTCAGATATCATATTGGATTATGTATCAAATGAAACTCTTTATCATTAAGGAAATTAAGTCAAGTATCACAAAACCTTATTCCTGCCACTCAAGACTTAACTTTGCAACATAAAATGTGCCGTGAGCAAGCCAGGGGATGTCCCAGACCTAGAGTGACAGTACTGCCAAGGCTAGAAGGATCTAAGATTTATGCAGGCTAATCTCTTTAGTTCACAAATAGGTAGACAGATATGCAGAACTACCATATGACTATCTGAAGTTCATACAACTAGCATTATAGAATTAGAGCTTTAAGTTTATCTTCTGACTCCCAGCGACAGCCCCCAGCTTTTTCTGCACCATTGGACTGCCTCTCTTCAATGGAAGGGGCCATTCTTTAAGGACATGGCTCTGGTTAATTTCTGTCTATTAGGGTCACTCTACAGTGCCCTCATTTTGAGGCCACTAAAGCCTGACTCACAAATAGCCTGAGTCCAGCATCTTTCTATATGAAGATATAGAAAGGTAATTCCATGAAATGAACATGAAACTTCCTGGAGGAAACTTGTCCCTTCTTTTACAAGACATTGCACCTGGGGAAGGCAGATCACCCTAAAGGAGACAAAGGATGCTCTGAATAGCCTACCTGACGTCATTCACAGAAATTACACAATAAATAGCCAAAATACAGAGAAGTGACATATTACTTTTACCAGGTAATGTCAAATAAGCAGAGAAAATAAAGATCAGCTCTGTTGGAAGTAGTCTAAAGCCATTTCTCCAGGGGTAATTGAAAGAGAAAAAAAAAAAAAAAAACTAGCATATCCAGTGAGGTATGCTTTTGAAGATACTTTGCAAAACAAACTCTCTGAAAAGCTAGTTGTTTTCCTGCCTCTTTTTCATTTTGAAGAAATGGTGCTAACCACCTTAAGACTGGGTAAAAGAAGGGATCTGTTGATAACTGGAAACACAGACTTGCATAGTTTTCCAACTTGATTGTTTGTCTCACCATTCTCAATATTTATACCCTAAAAGCAATTATTAATATTTTTCCAAAGTTTGCTTAAAATGGTGATCTCCCCAACTGATTCACCATTGGTGAACTGTAGACTTTCAGATGTATTTTTGAGAGAGCTGGTAGTAGTTCAGCCTCATATTTATGACATCGTGTGACAACAGGCAATGGGCTTGTTTCTGTGCAGTTAGTAGCATCCGACTGAGCTAAGACTCAACACCTCTTCCGCTGTTCTTCAGTGTTCCTCTCAATACCTTCTTTCTTAAAAACCTATTTCTAATCCTCTACATCAAGTGGGGTATCTTCTTGCTAACTCCCCATCAACTTTGTCTATAACCCTATTGTCTTATAGCCCTTTCTTTACTTTAGGGAGTGCTTGTGTGGGAGAGCAAGGTATCAACACGTGTGTGTTCCTTCAATATTTCAGTCAATAGGTAGCCCAGTTTACAGATGTACCCAACACATAGTAGGTGTTCACCAGAGGTAATTGTTGCATTGTTTAAAGGGATGCTTCCTAATTTAATCCTCACAACAATGCTTGGATAATGATACTATAAACGATTATAGATACTATTTATTTTACTCACACTTGGTATCAAGAGAATTTGACATGAATTTCTTTTATCCTGTGAGGTGGAATTCTCATTCTATAGATGAAGCCACAGGCTCAGAGTCATCAAGTCACTTGTTCAAGTTCACCTATCCAACTGGTAGCAGATTCTAAGTACAAACCTTGGCCTTCCACTAGTTGCTGCTACTATTAGTAGCAGAAGTATTTTTCTTTGTTATGTCAAATTGTCTGAGTTCAACTTCTAAATCACAATTTTTCTGAAGGATAGGACCATGTCTTATTTATATCTGTTGAACTCAAGTGAATATCACTGATTCAAAAGGAGGTTACACCAGCCTTTTCCCTATTGAGTAATGCCTTTTTTCCCCTAAATCTTTCTCCCTCCTTTGTGCTAAGATACAAAACCAAAATAAAGTTAAATTCAAATTTAATAGAAGTAAAGTTAAAAACAATCTAACAGCCAAGCCTTTGGTTATAGTTTAACCTTCATTTCTGATGACAAATCAAAAAAGTGACATTTGGTGTAACCATAAGATCTGCTTGATTTGACCAAAAAATAGAAGTATGAGCCGATAGGGCATGATGAGCTATAACAAGATGTAACCAACAGGTTATTTTTTTTTCTTTCTCTTTCTTGGCTGGCATGGCCTGGCTTCTCTCCAATACAAGACTTGTGACATCATCTCCTGTCTCCTCTCCTCCCAAACCATCTTGTGGAAGTGTATCCCATTAAAAAAAAAAAATGATTACAGAATTTTTTTTTCTTTTTACATTACACTGAAATGTAATGTTCTAAAATATTTCTATTTATCTTCCGTAAGATTGAAATCAGTGAGAGTTTGTGAAGAAATAATCATTTTTCTCAGTTAAATGGAGATGATCTGGAGTGGGGAGAGAAAAGGCATGCCTGCTATGAAACTGCTGAAGCCCTGGAAGCCCTTCTGTTTAGCCATGGGAACTGCTCACAGGACGTGGTGTGTCTAAGGGAACTTACGAGGTCTTATGGCTGCTTTCTGGTGGTTGCTTGAATTTCACTCTTTGCTAATGAGTGTGCTGGATTGGCTCCTATAGGCAAGTGAAAGATAATTGTTTTGTGACCTAGCTGTCAAAACACTGGTAGCTTAAAATCAGGCATGGTGGAAGTATTAACACCATGCGTATCCGCAAATGCTAGAGATCAGAGCCTTTTTAAAAAGAGCCTATTTATAGCACATCATTGCATTTAACTCTGGTTATAAGGACCCCTAGGGCTTCTCTGGTGCTTAGAGAAGGTAAGGAAGGTAAGGAATCTGCCTGCAATGCAGGACACCGGGTTCAATCCCTGGGTTGGGAAGACTCCCCTGGAGAAGGGAACGGGAACCTGCTCCAGTGTTGTTGCCTGGAGAATTCCATGGACAGAGGACCCTGGAGGGGTACAGTCCACGGGGTCACAAAGAGTCAGACACAACTGAGTGACTAACACACACACACATAAGGACCTCTACCACAAACAACTAGCCTGAAATTATCTTGAAATTGGAAGGCACTGGGCCACTGGACATGACTGTGCACACACCTCTGTGCCCCAACGAAACTACCTGCACAGGCGCTGAAACTCCTCAGCCCACCCTCTGGTCCCCAAGCTGTGTGCCTTGGCGTGGGGAAGTGATCTCTCCAAGGAGGATGTATTTTTCCATTTTGCAAAAAGCTGCCTTATGAGCTAGCACTGTCTCTGTTTAAATCAGATTGCATATGTTCCTACGCCGACGCTCCACAAGTCACCTCCAGCGTCACAACTGCAGATTACATCAGTCATGTCGTTGCTTGTGTGCCCTGTACTTCAAATTACAAGGACTGAAATTATTGACTGGTTATTGTCACCTCAGCTCTGAGAATAGTCACTTCCTCTTTTATAGATGGCTATACCGCAGCAGCAGCATACCGTATTCCAGAGAGGTTAAGAAATTTGCCCAAAATTGCATAGCTAATAAAAGGAGTTCAAACCTCCATATAACTGACTTAAGACCTTCCCAAATGGATAGTACGCTGATCAAAATATGGCACATGTGGAAATTATTTCTCTAGAATAAAGTTCTGAGGAACATTTTAAAACTTGTAATATAAAAGAAAACCATTGCAAATGCAATAAATACATTTCACTTTTTAAAACAAAGTTTTCATACTTTTCCATCATTTAATGTAACTGTATTATCTATGGCGTAATTCTTATCATCACTCCCATTTTACGGAGTAAAAAAACTCTGAAATCAGAGAAGTTAAAGAGTTGAGAATTGTCCATAAACACTGAAAAGTCTTGGCATTCAACCACACTGAACACCAGTAACAAGCAACACGTGTAAAGAGTTTTAGTTTACAGAGGTCACCATTTTAAAGAAAAACACCGTAAAGTGTGGGTGATATGTGATTTCTGCTGCTAAGTCACTTCAGTCGTGTCCGACTCTGTGCGACCCCATAGATGGCAGCCCACCAGGCTCCCCTGTCCCTGGGATTCTCCAGGCAAGAACACTGGAGTGGGGTTGCCATGTCCTTCTCCAATGTGATTTCTGAGGCTAGGTCATAAAAAGGATACCCCGTCTGCCTGGCACTCTCCCTTGGGATGCTTGCTTTTGGAACTCATCCTTTATGTTGTCAGTGAGTCCAGGCCTCATGTAGATGTTACAGGTTATATAACCACAATAAAGAAGGTAGCAGACAGCCAGCATTTATTGTCAAATATAAGTGTTGAAACTTTGTATGGTTCCAGTCCCTGTGAGTCTCTCAGCTGAGAATCTGGACATATGGATCAGAGACATATCATCCTTGTTGTGTTCTATATGAATTTCTGGTCATAGAACCTATGAGATATTAATAAAAACCAGCAGTGATACTGGTTCAAGTCATTAAGGTTTAAGGTAATTTCTTAGGCATAGCAGATAATGAATATCGTCATCATTGGGTAAAGAACAGAAAATATGAGCAGACAGACCCTAGAACCATGCCTGGAACACAGTGGGGACCTCAACAAATGTTGAATTAAGAAAAGAAGCTCAACATAAAAATAAGGTAGGCTTCTAATTATAGGCTGGGGAGGATCATAACTTTTTATGACCAATGTATATTTTTGGTCCTTTTCTTATAAATGATGACAACTCTCCATGAAACCACTGAAAACAATATTCCTAGGATGAGAAAGCTCTGCAAATAACTTGGAGTAAAGTACTTATAAATTCTCTAGGGATTAGTGTGCAAATACATAAGGCAGTTTTGTTTGTTTTATTTCACGTGAAATCCTATTCAAACAACTTTCTCCAGGCCTTCAGTGGAGGAGAATTTAAAGGTGATTTAAATTGCTTGTAATCTTGGGAAAATATGAGTATTGCAGAGCTCAGTCAGGGATATCACCATAGGTCTAAGAGAATCGATATATAGATGAGAGAATTTGTATTGGAGCTAAACCAAGTTTCAAACTCAGATTCTACCCCGTCTTAGCCCTGTGTTAGATTTAGTAGCATTAATGTTTAAAAGAATATGTTTCATGTCCCAGGCACCATTTGGAGTAATATACGTGTATTTACATGGTTAACACATATAGAAACTATCCTTCAATGTGAACCCTGTTTTAATCCTGAGGACCCTGAGATCTAGAGAAGCTAAGCAACTTCAAAGTCACGCAGTCAGTAAATGACAGGAACAAGATACAGATATGTGTTCCGGAGTAATGTGCCATCTCTAAGTCTTCACATATTGAATGAAAGTGGTTAATAAATGGCTACTATTAATATTGTATTGCTCATTATTATAGATTTTTAAGGAGGAAGTGGTGGGAACATCACAGCAGTAAAGAATATGGCTTGGGCAAACTCGGCGAGATGGTGAGGGACAGGGAGGCCGGGTGTGCTGCAGTTCATGGGGTCACAAAGAGTCGGACACAGCTTGGTGACCTGAACAACAGCAACAGAGAATGTGGACTCAGGTTCAAGTACTGGAACCACTGACTGTGTCTTTGGGCAAGCCTATGTCACCTCCTAGTGCTTCAGGGCTAATATAAAAATGATATTAATAAGAAGGCCTGTTAGAGTTGTTTTATAAATGAAACGATACCTGTAAAAGACTTACAATAGTGTTTGGAATGTATCATACAATAAATGATTTTTTGTCCATATTGCTCAATTATACTTAATTTTAAAAAATGAAATCACAGTATGCATTTTTCTTTGTCACCTGCTCTTTTTCCATATGACAGCACACCCTAATGAAAGTACATCTCTCAACATTTTCATTGGCAGCGTATAATTCTCATGTATGACTATACTATAACTCAACTCATTTCCTATTGTTAGACATCCAAGTCTTCTAAATTTTCTTGTCTAGTGTAAACAACATCGCATACGAACACCCACAGGCATGAATCTCTGCATATTTGCCTTAGGACCAGTCCTTAAGACTGAAAATTCTATCTCAGTAGTAATATAATTTTAATAATAAAGAAGGAAACCATCCAGAGGAATTAAATGACCTTTCAAAAATCTTTCAGAACCAATAAGAGTGACCTAGTTAGAACGAATACCCTCAAGACCACAATTGCATTCTTTTTCTCAATGCAAAGATTTAAAATGGACTAAGCTAGTGAAAGGCCAGGCTAAATTTGAACCCAGAAATATTTGATCTCCAAACTTTACTCTTTAGCTTATAAAAGGTGACCTGTATATGGCATCTGCTTTGCTTAATAACACAATCTGAATAGCTGGCTTAGGTGCCTCGGCATATTCAGATGAAGAGTTTCAACAGACAGAGTTGTTGAATTCTTTGCATCCTGGTGAATCACTACTCTTTATTTATTATACTTCTAAGAAATAAAAAAGTCTATGCTACCTAAAAGGACAGTCTTGCTGGAAAAGGTTATTTGTTTCCTTCTAAGAGAGGAAAAAGTATCTTCTTCAACAATGACTGGTATTTCTAAGAATCAAATATCACTCAGTCAAATACCATAACCACCTTGTGCTCAATAGATACATAATTGTTGTAAGAAAACAACAACATTTCAAGAAAACAACTAAACTTGAGATTGTTCTTGGGAAATAACTATTTCATTTTTGCTGTAAGTTGTTTCACCACTAACTAAACTAGATAAATGTCCTTAATTAGGATAAATTATCAATATTTTTCTCAGGTTTGAGTCAAGAGATGCCACAGTGAGTTCTCAGATGGGGACGTAAGATCTCTCTGTTCTAGCTTTCCTAACATAACAATTTTCTTCCCTTTATTCTACACAACTCTTGTTTATCTACAGTTTAATTCAATTAAAACTCATATTTCTTTCCAATTGATCAATTCCTTTATTCCTTAAATATATGTTTTGAAGGCCTACTATGTCCTGGAAATAAAATCTGAAGATAAAATAGTTTCTTCCTATGAGGAACTCCAAGTCTAACAGATGGATAATTTGTCCTTAAGGTTTTCTGAAATATAATGCCTTACAAATTCAAACAAAGCTTAAATAGGTGCTATATATTATGGTGCAGAAGTGGAACACCCACAAAGGAAACACAGAGGGAACATAGGCTAACCAAAAAGAGGTGGTAGAAAAATATTTTTAATTGATGCCAGTGGTAAATTTAAACTTTACAAATTATTTTGGAACTTCAATATAATAGAATGGAAGGCACAGTTTAAATGCATTCACATTAGTACAACTCAACACACTAAAAGTATAATCAAATGAAAGTTCTATGCCATAATGGCCATAAAAAGAAACAATTATTTATCTTAAGGGGGAACTCTATCGGCACTTAAGGGACAAAAATAGCAGTTTGCTATTATAATGTGTCCTCCTTTTTTCATTTCTCCGCGAGAATCTCAGAACTTCATTTCCCTTGTTTCTTAAATATGTAGATTTCAAAAAAGAGCTCGGACTCTTAAGAGATGTTTTGCTTACACTCTTCCCAACTTACATATTATTTCATGGACACAGTGCACAGAATGAAAATGATTTTAAATGAGCCTTCATTATACTCTTTAACAACTTTATATAAATATGGAAATCTATGATTATGATTCCTTTTAAAAAATCATGAGAACCCTAAAGTGTTTAAGTTGTTTCCTGTACCCATGACTCTTTAGCTATCCTTATATTGCCTTGTCTTATCCACAAAAGCAAAAGAGTTAGTGATGTTTGCTCCATGGCTGGTGAAACCTGTCAGTCTGCATGGAACTATAATTAACTCCCATGTTCTGGGCATAAAGCTGTTTATTTCCTGACAGTTACACTACTGAGAAAGTCACTGGATGAGATTAGACATCTTTGCTGGGAGGAAAAAATGCTTCCCAAATCAGATGAGAGGTACAGGGCTTGACAATAATTCCTTTATACCAAACAGGGTCTAGTCTCAGGAAGATATGACTAAAATATAATGTTACAGAAGAAAGCTATATACTGTGCTAATCCCATCACTGGTATCCAACAAGTTCAAAGAAACAGTGATTAAGTGCCTGGGTTCTGGGATCAGCATGTCTGGGTTCAAAACTCAGCTCTGCTTCTTATTATGTGGTAGAAATATTCACCTATCCTTACTGGCTAATCAGGATTCTCATACATAAATAAAGAGAACAAGAACTGCCTCACAGGGTTGTTCTCAGGATCAAAAGAAAGAAAATACTTGGAATTGGCTCTCCAGGTGGTGCTAGTGGTAAAGAACCGGTCTGCCAACGCAGGCGATGTAAGAAACTCATGAGTTCGATACCTGGGTCAGGAAGATTCCCTGGAGAAGGGCATGGCGACCCACTCCAGTATTCTTGCCTGGAGAATTCTATGGGCAGAGGAGCCTGGAGGGCTACCGTCCATAGGATCGCAAAGAGTTGGACACGACTGAAGCGATTTAGCATGTACATAAAAAAGGACTGGAATATGGTTAACATTCAGTAAGCAGTACTCATTATTATTAATTTTGACTGTCATTTAGATTTTTACTATATTTGGATTTCTAATTGCCTGTTTCTTTTTCTGTATCTTTTCTTAACTTCATTCATTTTCATACACTGTATCATGTATTTTCTTGTCTTATTCCCAATTATTTTTTAACTCTACATCACTGTATCTGTTCAATCACATCTTCTTTCACCAAGAGATTTCTACTTAGAGTTATCTGGCCATCTGAGGAAAATTTCACACACTTTTCTCTCATCCTGTTTTTGCAAAATATTAGCCATCTCTCAGAGTAGTTGAGAGAATTGCACAATATAATTTACACTAAAGGTCATCATAATGCCATGCACAGAGCACAGAGTTACTCAACTGATGGTGGTAAACATTACTTTAACCCAGAGTGTTCTTTGTTCTTCTTTCTGGATAGCCTGTGCCCAGTCTCTAGGTATTAGTTCAGAAGCAGCTTCCTGTGAGAGGCCAATCATTTCTGAAACTACTTTTAGATTTTAGTCCACTCTTTGAATACCCCATCTCTAACTCTGCGCTCTCTACTCACAAAACACCTGGCAGTTCAAGCATTTTCTTTCTTACTTTGAAATTCTCTATCTTTCTGCCTCCCTCCCCCTCAATGAAACTTCAAGGTCTTTGAGACTGAGGAGCATGGCTTATTGTAACTTCCTTCTCTAACTCATGTATGGGGTAACACGAGCACTCAAAACACGTTTATTGAATTTTTCTATGTAACTCAGAGTAAGAATTCATCAAGCTTTTGTCCCTGACATTTTAAGTGAGTATTTGGCAGCCTTCTCTTATATCTTTATTTCAGTCTTTTTAACTTAAGAAAACTTTTCTATCCCATTAAATATGTCTTCACTTTTATTTACATAAGAAATCCATTTCTAGCATTCTTCCAATTTTTCTCTATGAGGTTAGCAAGGAAATGTGGAAAAATTCATTTGTAGAGATAATACAAGCTACCTATGTTTCTGGAAAGAGAATTCAAAACAAAATCCTGTTCTTTAAATGACAAACAGAAGAATAAACACGCATGTAACTCATATGAAAAAAAATTTTAAGTGGGTACATCCAAACCAGTGTTGGTCCCTAATGCATATCTTACGTCCTATAACACAGCCTCATGAAAGTTAACTTTCACCAAATCAGGACATCTTGGGTCTTCCCATAATTGACAGCACCAGATGATACAGGCAACAGAGCTGGTTGGGAATTCAGTGTCAAAAACGCTGTAGGCAAACAGGATTTAAAATAAGCCTACAGTATATCAGAAAAAGTAGATTATGTCAGTTAATAATAATGAGCTTTGAACAAATTGCTTAACTTCAGTAAACTTGTATTGACTCATCTGTAAAAGAGAGTAAAGCTACCTTCCACAGAACTGTTGACAGGATTACATGAGATGACTTATTAGAAAGTCCTTTGTAAACTTGGAACAACACATCTAACAGGATGGTTAAAAACTGTGAATCCCTCAAATTGGCTGGTTCTGAATTTCAGCACAAAGCACTCTTCTTGCTCTTATTCTAATCATTCGGGCCTTTTTTTTTTTTTTTTTCTGTCTCTCCCCCAAAATGAAGTCTTTTGAAGGCAATCTTATCTTTTTCCTCATCTTATTTCCCAAAACATATGGCTTTGAACATAGTAGGTGACCTAAAGTATGATGAATGTATGAAAGAATGAAATGAATGCCCACTAGGTAATAAAAAGTTAAATAAACAAATTGCTCTTCTTTTTTTTTTTAATTTTATTTTTACTTTATTTTACTTTACAGTGCTGTATTGGTTTTGCCATACATTGACATGAATCTACCACGGGTGTATACGAGGAAACTATTGGTTAAAACATTTTCACAGAAAAGAAAGATGCTGATTGCAGTTGACAAATGTGGAACTATTCAAAGCACAATCATCTCATGTACCTGAAAGCAAATGGGGAGGTGTTGGATATTAGAGAGCATACTTGGTAGAGGAGGTAGGTACCCCAGAGGTGGTTTCATTCTGAATTTTGAATCTTTAATGCCATAATGCTCATAAGTCTGCTGTCCCTCCAGCCGCATAAAGGTGTAATTGTCAGATGCCTTACGCCCTCATGAAGTTCTACTGGCAGAGCATCTTCTCCCAGGAAGAGAACAGGATGTGAACTGCCAAGCTTTGCCTCAGTGACTCTATTTCCACCTCACTGACTGATCAACCTCATTCTTATAGATGTAATTTTATCTGCATCCACTAATTCACTCATTTGGATGACCTTCATGTCTTGCTGACCTGGGAGACCTCTAGTCTCTCTCAGATAACCCACATATCTAGATCTGATAAGGCTTGATTTTATAAGTGAACTCTGAGGTTAATCTTATTTCCTTCATCTCACAGTTCATGGGGACCTAACTGCTCTTTCTTCTCTCCCCCTTCCACAATGTGCTTCTAAAAGATTTTGAATAACTTCAGAATGACACATCTGTTTCAGATTATTGGAAACTATAGTTATGAATGTGGGGGTGGGGGCATCAGGGACTCTTCTTACTTAACATGTGCTCATCCACCTTTCTGTGTCAGAATGACAATGCAGAAAGCAATTCCAGCCTCCTTAGCTGTCCAGAGTGAATTAAACTTAAGTATTAGCATATTGATTTACTTTGGCCCATGAAATATGCCATTCCACTGTCAAGGTGATGGGCCATTTCTTTCATTTTTAAACCAAGTGCACAATCCTTATCATTCTCTCCCTTTTGCTACAGCAGCTTCATAAAGTGGAGCATCTGTCATCCTGGGTTCCTGGGTCAGGAATGTTAAGAGCCAAATATGCCACCACTCACCATCATGAAATGTGAATTTGGGAGACAAATGAGACACTGAGATTCTGCGGCTATCTCTCCCAGCATTGTTGTTGTTTAGTCACTAAGTCGTGTCTGACTCTTTTGTGACCCCATGGACTATAGCCTGCCAGGCTTCTCTGTCCATGGGATTTCCCAGGCAAGCATACTGGAGTGAGTTGCCATTTCCTTCTCCAGGGGATCTTCCCAAATCAGGGAATGAACTCATGTCTCCTGCATTGGCAGCAGATTTTTTACCACTGAACCACCTGGGTAGCCCCCTCTTCCAGCACAGGCTAGCCTATTTAGACCCAGGTAAGCTTAGGGTTATCGTTTGCCCCACACACCCCACCCCTACTTATAATTTCTGTACCAACAGATAAAGAACTCGTTCAAGTATGTGGTCATTCAGTCAGCTTAGAAACTTTTCATCATTGAAATGAACAAACTCCAATAACTATCTGTTCATCCCCAACAGTAACTTATGAGCTTTCTTAATATGAATCAGGAATTCTGGGGTTGATTGGCTATAAGTCTGCCAAGTTAGAATTCTGGGGCTTGCAAAACAAAACTTGACCCTGGATGAGTTCACCAAGATAACTCTCCCCTTTTGAAGATTTTTTGGAAAGAGCCAAGTGGCTCTTAAATATTTAAGCTATGCCCACTCCTGTTTATTAGAGGCATCAACAATAGTCACTGATGTTTTAGACTTGAACAACCACTAGGATAATACATTCCATGTATAAAGGGCTGAGTCTCTAACACTACTGTGCATCTATAATACACCAGGTCATATGTGCTTTTATATGTTGTTTTTGTTCAGTGACTGTCATGTCTGACCCTTTGAGACCTCCTGAACTGGAGCACACTAGGCCTCCCTGTCCTTCACTGTCTCCTGGAGTTTGCTCAGATTCATGTCCATTGAGTTGGTGATGCCATCTAACCTTCTCATCCTCTGTTGCCCGCTTCTCATTTTGCCTTCAATCTTTCCCAGCATCATAGTCTTTTCCAGTGAGTCAGCTCTTCTCATCAGTGGCCAAAGTATTGGAGCTTCAGCACCAGTCCTTCCAATGACTATTTGAGGGTTGATTTCCTTTAGGATTGACTGGTTTGATCCCCTTGCTGTCCAAGGTACTCTCAAAAGTCTTCTCCAGCACCTCAATTCAAAAGCATCAATTTTTTAGTGCTCAGCTTTCTTTATGGTCCAGCTCTCACATCTGTACATGACTACTGGAAAAACCATAGCTTTGATTATACAGACCTTTGTCTGTAGAATGATGTCTTTGCTTTTCAATATGCTGTCTAGGTTTCCTTCCAAGAAGCAAGTATCTTTTATACTTATTCTACTCTATAATTCTCTTAAATGATAATAAAGGTAAATTGACCTATACTTACTTTATAGAGGCGTGGCTTACTTAAGTAATGTCATTGTGCAGCTTATATGAAGCCAGAATTTTAACCCAGTTATTCTAACTCTAAAGCCAGGAGGCATTATACACAGTAAAGGATTTTATTGGATACTTATTATTTGGCTAAAAGAGGAGCCTATCTCCTACATGCAGTGATCTGGTAAACATGTCCCTGTTTGCCCTCTCTCTATGGAACTTAATTTGATATACTTTGAGTACATAATACCTCTATTTTTCATTTTATTCATTAGTAAGAATGAACAATACCCCATAATGAGACTAAATAACATAATTCCTATGGAGCCAAGGTGAGTCATATGCAATAACTTGCATGAAACACCCAAATAACTCTAAAGGATGATAACTGAATACGTGTTGTGACACAAATATGCTTAACTCATTCCAAAATGGCTTACCCTGACTCTGTGATCAATCACCATATCAATAATAATTTTTCTTTAATAAGTAGGCAATATGTACGGCTATCAGAAGTCAGAGCTGTAATATTTCTGCCTTAAGACAGAAGAGGCAGAGTAAGAACCAACTGTGAACACAGCTGTCCATATTACTTTGCCTCTGTATTTTTCAGTGCCTTATGGTACCCAAACCTGACTGCTTTGGCTCTGGTCTTAGAGCCTTAGTTCTAACTTTGATCGTTGGGCTAGATTCTTTGGACAACAATTTCTATACCCAAAGGACTATAGTTTGGATCACAGAATTAGCCCTTGTTCATGCTTGCAGGGCATTTGGATCTCATTTTAGGTGATGCCCTAAACTCATACCACACCCTACTTTCCTGGCTCCCTCCATAGGGATAAAGAGACTTTGAAGACCCCACCTGTGCTTGCTGAAAACATCTATTCACCTTAAAAGTTAGCAAATACATGATAATGAAAGTCAGCATCATGTCACTGAAATAGGGTAAGGTTAAGACAAACCCCATGGGCTCAGACTCAAACAAATTTGTTGACAGATTGTCTCTGCCTTTTGCTATCCACAAGGTTATCAAATCTTAGAGCCTCAATGTATTCATCTGTTAAATGGAGATTGTAATTAACTGCCTCACAGAGATTTTGTGGAAAATAAACAACAACAGAAACAGACCATATGAAGGCCCTAGCACAGCGTAGACACATAGTGGGTGCTCAGTCAATATTAATTCTTGTCCTTTCCCCCTCTGTGTTAGTCAGGATAGGTTAGGTTTATTGTAGGAATACAGTAAATCTCAGTAGCTTAATAAAATTAAGCTTATTTCTCACTCATACTACATCATTGCAGGTCAGCAGGGCACTCTGTTCTACATACCCACTCAGGGATCTATTTAGAAAGAAAGTAAAGTAAAAATATTAGTCGCTCAGCTGTGTCCAACTATTCGCAATCCCATGGACTGTAGGTCGCCAGGCTTCTCTGTCCACAGGATTTTCCAGGCAAGAATACTGGAACAGGTTGTCATTTCCTTCTCTGGGTATCTTCCCAACCTAGATCGAACCCAGGTCTCCTGCACTGCAGGCAGACTCTTTACTGTCTGAGCCACCAGGGAAGCCCAGACTCCACTGACGTCACTACGTCATCTCTGCGTCAGGGAAAAAATACACAAGAGGAGAGATGCACTGATACTGCTTAGGGCTGGGCATGATACATGTCACTTTCCCAACAATCTATTCACCAGAAACTGCCATATGACTGATTGTAAATACAAAAGGGTAAGTAATATAGAAGGACAAGTCAGGTAACCACTCTCTTTGCCATTTCTTTATTCCTCTACAAGAAGTAGATTTCAATAAGGTATTGATTGATACAAGTGTTACCTGTGAGAAGGCCTTCTCATAGATCTCCAGCAAGCCTTAAACAACTTAGATTTTGAAGGCTCTGCTTCATTAGATCATTCACCCCAACTCAGGTTAAACCCACATTCAGTGAGTTCCAGTGAAGATTGGCCAAAATCAACATACGATGTTTCTTTTTTTCTCCTCTGAACAAACCATTCAAAATCAGAGAGGCCTTTTCAAGCTGATTACCAAATAAGCTTTCTGAATCTGCTCTTTGATAGGTCCCTCCTAGGAGTACAGCAAGATTAAATCCCCAAATTTCAAGTGGTGTGAATCACTATGTTGATTATTTATATGTCAATATCAAAAACAAGATGAACTTTATCTATTGAAAAAACAGGTGTAAAAATCTGCCTGAAATAACAGTTTTCATTCCTAGAGACAGAAAGAAAGGTAGAAAGTTCTTTGAGCTAAGGCAGGACAATATCTTAGGAATGTCCTTGGAGTAATGGAGCAACATCCGCCACTAAGGAAGCTCATTATCATTGGCTTAAAAAAATCAGAAGCACTTCCCTGACAGTCCAGTGGTTAAGAATCTGCCTGGCAATGCAGGGGACACAGGTTTGATTCTTGGTCTGGGAAGATTCCACATACCACGGAGCAACGAAGCCTGTGTGCCACAACCACTGAGCCCATGCTCTGCAACAAGAAGCCACTGCAATGAGAAGCCCATGTTCTGCACCTAGAGAGTAGCCCCCACTCACCACAGCTAGAAAAAATCACATGCTACAGTGAAGACCCAGAGTGGTCAAAATAAATAAATAAACATATATATATTTAAACCAGAAGCTTCAAGGTAAAGTACAGAAACATCTTTCTTTCCATTCAGTATCTTATTCAGCAGTTATTTGGTACATGCTATGTGGTAGCAACTAAGTTAAACACTGAATGTAAAAAGATAAGCAAGACTGTGAGAGAGTCATTTCCTAGGCAGGTTGATAAGAAGTCTAGGGGTCCCCAAGGAGAGAGGGGTCTGGAATTCTAAAGGAGGAAGAAAGGACAAACTTTTTTTCCTTCTCTACATTCCTTAGGATTATGTAACAAAAATGTATTCTGCCTGAGGACAGTCTCTGGATTAAACCTTCTGGCTAATTCTGTAAATTATGGGAGTAGACCTGCTCTTTACAAGGATTATATAACAACAATGTATTCTGCCTGAGGACAGCCTCTGGATTAAACCTTCTGGCTAATTCTGTTATCTTAAAATGTAAATTATGGGAGTAGGTCTGGTGAGGTCTTTACAACCTCCAGACATTCTTTGGATTCATTGGAGAGTATATAACTTCATTGCCAACCCTAACAAGGGGGTATTCTTTCTACTCCCTTCTGAACAGCCACACAAGCTGTTGACTCTTCATGAAACACCCACTGGGAGAAATAATCAGTCTATGAGAGTTAATAAGCCTTTTTCTTATCAAGAAACACAAAGAATCATGGAGGATCTGGGAGACTATTTAGAGAACCCAGAAAAATATATTAGAGCTTTTAAAGGTGTTACTCTGCTTTATGACCTTACTTGGAAGGATGTGATGTATATCTTGGGACAAATGCTGACTCCTGACTCAAAGACTTAGTTTGGGGAAAAGCAGTTGCTTATGGAGATGAATGGCTTGGTAATGAATCAGTAGGGAAGAGGGAGGATGAGATAGCGGCCCTCCCCACTGGGAATCAGGTGGTCCCAACTATAGAACCAGACTGGGACTACAACACAGCTAAAGGAAGATGGGATCAGAGTCATTTTGTCAGATGTATTCTTGAAGGACTCAGGCAGGCGCATTCTAAGCCTTTCAGTTTAGTTCAGTTCAGTCGCTCAGTCGTGTCTGACTCTCTGCGACTCTATGAATCGCAGCACGCCAGGCCTCCCTGTCCATCACCAACTCCCGGAGTTCACTCAGACTCACGTCCATCGAGTCCGTGATGCCATCCCGCCATCTCATCCTCTGTCGTCCCCTTCTCCTCCTGCCCCCAATCCCTCCCAGCATCAGAGTTTTTTCCAGTGAGTCAACTCTTCGCATGATGTGGCCAAAGTACTGGAGTTTCAGCTTTAGCTTCAGTCCTTCCAAAGAAATCCCAGGGCTGATCTCCTTTAGAATGGACTGGTTGGATCTCCTTGCAGTCCAAGGGACTCTCAAGAGTCTTCTCTAACACCACAGTTCAAAAGCATCAATTCTTCAGCACTCAGCCTTCTTCACAGTCCAACTCTCACATCCATGCATGACCACTGGAAAAACCATAGCCTTGACTAGACGGACCTTAGTCGGCAAAGTAATGTCTCTGCTTTTGAATATGCTATCTAGGTTGGTCATAACTTTTCTTCCAAGGAGTAAGCGTCTTTTAATTTCATGGCTGCAGTCACCATCTGCAGTGATTTTGAAGCCCCAGAAAATAAAGTCTGACACTGTTTCCACTAAGCCTTTAAACTATAGCAAATTGGCAGACATAGAACAGGAGGAGAAGGAAGCTCCTGGTAAATTCCTAGATAGATTAAGAGAAGCCCTTCGCAGATTCACTGAGATTGATCCTGAAAGTGAAGAAGGAAAAGTATCTTAAAAAATAGATTTCTCACTCAGTCGGCTCCAGATATCCACCATAAGCTACAAAAATGGGCATATGGACAAAATCAGTCTTTAGATACTCTGTTACAACTGGCTCAGACGGTCTATTATGGTAGGGAATATGAGGAAAAGAAAGAAAGGCACAAAAAGACAAAGGAAAAGGCGGAAGCCTTCGCAATGCCTATGAAAAACTTTCTTAAACAGCCGGAGAAAAATGCCCAGAGGGACCCAGGTGAAAAGGGATGGGCTTGCTATGTCGCCCCCAGCTCCATGTCCGGTCTGCAAAGGACCACACTGGAAGAGAGACTGCCCTCAGAGGCGTAGGTCTCCGGGGTCAGACTCTCAAGACAGTCAGGACTGAAGGTGCCCGGGGGTCTCCACACAAGCTACCGTCCTAATTACACCTGAGGAACCCCGGGTATTAATAATTGTGGGGGGCCAATCCATCGATTTCCTTTTAGATACTGGGGCAACTTACTCTGTGCTTACTGAAGCCCCTGGCCCACTTTCTTCCCGATCTGCTTCTGTAATGGGACTGTCCGGACGAGCCAAAAGGTATTGTATCAATTATTTTTTATCTTGCAACTGGGATTCTGTGCTATTTTCACACGAGTTTCTGATCGTGCCAGAATCTCCCTCACCTCTTTTGGGGAGGGATATACTGAGCAAGGTCCATGCCTCTGTTTTCATGAATATGGAGCCCTCCCTTTCTCTCCCTTTAGTTGAACAAAATGTAAATACTAGAGTATGGGCTGATGGAAAATCTGTGGGTCGAGCACAAAATGCTATTCCTGTAGTTGTCAAGCTCAAAGACCCACACTTATTTCCACATAAGAAGCAGTATCCACTGAAACCTAAGGTTAAGGAAGGGTTAAAATCCATCATGAAAAATTTAAAGGAACAGAGATTATTAATTCCGTGTAACAGTCCTTGCAACACCCCTATTTTGGGTATAAAGAAATCAAATGGTAAATGGAGACTAGTACAAGATTTACATATAATAAATGAGGCTGTAGTTCCTTTACACCCTGTGGTGCCTAATCCTTATACTCTATTGTCTGAAATTCCTGAAAGAGCCAAATATTTCTCAGTAATTGATTTAAAAGATGTCTTCTATTCAGTGCCTTTGGCGGTAGAAAGTCAATTTCTATTTGCCTTTGAAGACCCCATGCAGCCAGCTTCTCAGTTAACCTGGACAGTTTTGCCCCAGGGATTTCGTGACAGTCCTCACTTATTTGGACAAAGTTTGTCACGGGATCTACAAAACTTTAATAGCTCTAAAGCGGTGGTGTTACAATATGTAGATGATATTCTGCTCTGTGCTGAGACAGAGGAAGCTTGTTCCCAAGCCTCAGAAGATTTCTTAAACTTTCTGGCAGGCTGTGGTTACAAGGCATCAAGAGAAAAGGCTCAGCTGTGTCAACAATCCGTTAGATATCTGGGCCTAATAATATCAGAAGGGACTAGGGCCATAGGCCCTGAGAGAATTAAGCCTATACTAAATCATCCCCTACCTATGACTTTAAGACAATTGAGAGGATTTTTGGGAATCACAGGTGACTGTGATTTGGATTCCGGTTTATGGGGAACTTGCCCGGCCTTATATAAACTTATAGCTGAAACTCAGCAGGCCCAAACTGACAAACTGGTTTGGTCTCCAGAAACTCAAAAGGCTTTTAAGGTTCTTCAGACTGCTCTCCTGCAAGTTCCAGCTCTGAGCTTGCCCACAGGGTCAGAATTTAATTCGTTTGTCACTGAAAGAAAAGGTATGGCCTTGGGAGTTTTGACACAACCCCGAGGGCTTCACCAGCAACCTATTGCTTATCTAAGCAGAGAATTAGATGTAATTTCACGTGGGTGGCCCCACTGCCTAAGAGTAATTGGGGCAGCGGCTTCATTAGCACCTGAAGCTTTAAAAATAATTAATGGATGAAAACTTACTGTACTGACTTCTCATGATGTGAGTGGAATCTTAAATTCTAAGGTTAATATTTGGATGACAGACAGTAGGCTTCTTAAATACCAGTCATTGTTGTTAGAAGGACCAGTCACTAAGCTTAAAGATTGTGGAAATTTAAATCCTGCCACTTTCCTTCCTGAGAAGGAAAATGAAACACCTGATCCGATTGTTCTCAATTCCTAACTTTAAACTATGCAGCTCGGGAGGATCTAATGGATACCCCATTAGACAATCCTGACATGGAAATATTTACAGATGGCAGTTCTTTTGTTCGGGATGGAAAGCGTAAAGCAGGTTATGCCGTGGTGACTGCTGAACAGGTTTTGGAAGCAAAATCTCTCCCCCAGGGAACCAGTGCTCAGTTAGTGGAGCTTGTGGCTCTGATCCGAGCTCTAGAGTTAAGCAAAGGGCAGCGGGTAAATATCTACATGGATTCTAAGTATGCTTACTTGACTTTACATGCTCATGCTGCAGTATGGAAAGAAAGACAGTTTAAAACAGCAACAGGAGAACCTATTAAGCATTTCAGGGAGATCAAGAGACTTTTAACTGCTATATATTGTCCTAAAGAAGTAGCTGTTATGCATTGCAAAGGGCACAGCAGAGATGGGAGTAAGTTAGCTGAAGGTAATCAGCTGGCTGACTGTCAAGCCAGAAAAGCGGCACTTTACGAAACCCCTTCACTGCAGACTCCTTTGATCTGGACAGGTCCTGTGGAATAGGAAAAACCACAATATACTCAGGAAGAATTAGAAAGATATGAAAAAAGAGGAGCAAAGATTACTGATAAAGGATGGTTACAGTCCAAAGATGGACGATTAATAATTCCTGAAAATGCTCAATGGAAAATTCTTAAGGGTTTACATCAGAGTTTTCATTTGGGTGCAGACAGTACTTACCAAATGGCTTCTCGTTTGTTTGAAGGTAAAAATGTAATGAAAACTTTAAAGAATATTATCAAAAGTTGTGAGATTTGTCAGAAAAATAACCCAAAGACTGAAAAGCTAGCAAAATCTGGATTACAACGAAGTGGAAAGTATCCTGGAGAGGACTGGGAGGTTGATTTTACTCATATGCCAAAAGCTAATGGGTATTCTTGCTTACAAGTTTGGGTAGATACTTTTACTGGATGGATTGAGGCTTTTCTCTGTCGTAGTGAACAGGCTAAGGAGGTTATAAAGATTCTCTTCATCAGTGGAAGGCTTCCCGTGATGGACATCTCCACTTCAAGGAAAGGACTTTCTCCAAGTCTGTGAATACCTTCGTCAACAATCACAGGCGATGCCTCTTCTTCATCTGATGGCATCTACCAACCCTAAAATGGACTGGTGCAACACGCTGCACTTTAACTATGGACATAATGTGACTTTAAAATTTGATTTTAACTTGTTTTTGCTGTTTCCTCCCTCCACCTGTAATCGCATAACTGGATTTGTTTCTAGCCGCATGAAAGCTTTTAAGTTACAAATCGTTGCTCAAACTCCTGCTACTGCTGCACCTTCCTCCAACTACTATTTGGGGCCCCTGGATCAGATATCCTCAATATGAGGATTAGGAGAATATGTTGCCTCGCCAATTTAGGGACAACCCCCCTTCTCAGCTTGGAAGCAGTTATGGAACGAGAATGATGCCCCTTTTCCCTAGGCAACATAATTCTCCTAAAAGAAAGGGGAGGAATGAAAGAGTCATTTCCTAGGCAGGTTGATAAGAAGTCCAGGGGTCCCCAAGGAGAGAGGGGTCTGGAATTCTCAAGGAGGAAGAAAGGACAAATTTTTTTTTTCCTTCTTTACATTCCTTAGGATTATATAACAACAATGTATTCTGCCTGAGGACAGTCTCTGGATTAAACCTTCTGGCTAATTCTGTTATCTTAAAATGTAAATTATGGGAGTAGGTCTGGTGAGGTCTTTACAACCTCCAGACATTCTTTGGATTCATTGGAGAGTATATAACTTCATTGCTAACCCTAACAAGGGGGTACTCTTTCTACCCTCTTCTGATGCCTATGTCAGAAGCTTTCTCTATCTCCTTTATACTTTAATAAAACTTTTTACACAAAAGCTCTGAGCGATCAAGCCTCATCTCTGGCCCCGGATTGAATTCTTCTCCAGGGGCCAAGAATCCTGGCGTTGTGATTCAACAACCTTTCAACTGTATCCTCAGTAAGTTCATAGCAATGAAAAACATGCCTCATCCTAAATTGATGAGGTAGTACAATTAAGACATCCCTCCATACGCAGAACATAGATTCTTCTTTATCTGACTTGGAAAAGCCAAGAAAAATCAATATAGGAAATTGACACAGTCAAATTGGAAGTGAGTATAGTAGGGCAAATTATATAGAAAGTTTTGGTTTCAGAAGAAATATCCAGCTGTCATATCTGACTTCATCTACCGAGTTGCTTAGGCAACCAGAAAATACAAGAAAAACACTGGGAAAATGTACTGAATGGTTAATCGATAGCAATTTAGTATTTCTTTTCAGATTCTGAATTTGTCTGAAAGTTATTATTTTTCTTGGTTCTTAAATGTATGGTTTCCAATGGCAATAAAATTCATCTAAGTAACCCAAGATAAACCACAAACTCAGTGCTTATAAAATTACTGTTTATGTTAAAATACTTAGGATATTGCCCAGTATAAGTAAAATACTCAATAAAATTTAGTCACTGTGATTATATTTGCAGAATAATTTGCATTATTATCATCACAATCCCACCAATAAAAAAAGGGACAAAGACTGTCTTTGGATACACAGCTGACAATCAGTAGGTAGAATAGTTTACATGTATTTTTGTTATCACATTTCTAAAGTAATATAAAGCTTACTCACTTCAGCACAGCCTAATACTTTAGGTATTTTTGAAAGTTTTTCTATTCAAATTTTCCCAAATAGAAGTATGGTGAAAGATTATAAAATCTACAAGATACTGTGAAATACAGTAAGATTCTGATGCAGTGCTTAGCGAGTTTACAAACTGGTAAGAATATTAGAACTACAGAGATATGTATAGTGAGATATTGGGCCAGAGGAGAATTGAAGAAAACAATGGAGATTCAATAAAGACATGTCTTGGAAAATGAGGAAAGGCTCCATAGAGAAGCTACCATTAAAATGGCACTGAATAATAGGAGAATTTCAACAGGCTGAGATAAAGGAGAGTTAACCAACTATCTGGGAGAAGTGAGAATGTATTCCAAATGAACAAGCATGGAG
The DNA here is from genome assembly GCF_014754425.2 of Oryx dammah. NCBI lineage: Eukaryota > Metazoa > Chordata > Mammalia > Artiodactyla > Bovidae > Oryx > Oryx dammah. Next base: position 10,425,401 of record NW_024070199.1, on the reverse strand, counting down.
GCAAAAAAAAAAAAAAAGTATCATACTATGTTCCAGGAAGATAATCTCATTTCACTGGATAAAAGGGATTATTGGCAGATGTAGCTGGAGATGTAGAATTAAACCAAATTAGAACTAAATTTGAATAGCAGAGAAAAAGCTAAATAAATCCGTAGGTATCAAGAAATGCTATCTTTATATTTGTGGGCTCTTTCCCTCACTTTCATAAAAGGACCGTCCAAGCTGTCCATGAAATCCAAGAAACCAAAACAAAAAGACAGACTGACCCAGAGTTCAGTCTTTGGAATTACAAAACAAGCTATTGAAAGTCAAAACCAGGGAACAAAGGGAACTTCTGCAAAGAGTTCCACAAGTTCCACTGTGGCAATGGAACTGGAAGGAGAATCTTAGAAAGAGGCCTCACTAGTAGCATCCAGGGACTTTACTAGAGAAGAAGTCTGGGATCCGGCAGGGTACTACAAGTAGAGCGTCGATGGGAATGACCTCCAGATCTGGTCAAAGTTGAGGGGAGCCTTGTTGATGGCTGTAGTCAAAGCCAGGGTGGGAGCTGCACGGGAGCTGTGCTAATGAAGTGAAGCCTTGGAGCCTTGTCAGTCTTTGGTCTCTTTACTGTAGGATAGAGGGTTTTTGAACTGTGATGCAGAAGACTCTTGAGAGTCCCTTGGACTGCAAGGAGATCAAACCAGTCCATCCTAAAGGAAATCAATCCTGAATATTCATTGGAAGGACTGATGCTGAAGTTGAAGCTCCTGTACTTGCCATCTGATGTGAAGAGCTGATTCATTGGAAAAGACCTTGATGCTGGGAAAGATTGAAGGCGGGAGGAGTAGGGATGACAGAGGATGAGATGGTTGGAGAGCATCACCGACTCGATGGACTTGAGTTTGAGCAAGGTCCAGGAGTTGGTGATGGACAGGGTGGCTGGCGTGCTGCAGTCTATGAGGTCACAAAGAGTTGGACACGACTAAATGACTGAACTGAACTGATAGGTTTTCTTGACTGGGACTTGTCGATAGAAGGACCTCATTCCTTGGCCCACAGACTTGGATGGATTTCCATCTTAACTGCTTTTCTGTGTGTGACCAGAACCCCTCAGTTCCCCATGATCAACGACACTTGAAAGACAGCTTTCTCTACTTCCCCATCACTGTCTCACTGCCTCTGAGCCAGAAAGTGAGCTGGAATACAATGGAGTGGTGATTACATGAAAGAGGGCTTCACTTCGGATACATTAAAGGGAGTGGACACTGGTGTGAACCTATTCTAAAGGTGAAGAAGAATGAATAATGACAGGGTTGGTGGAAGTAACAAGTACTGTAGATTATCTGAGATGCAAATAAACTATAATTTTACACTAAATGTATATTTAATGTTGTTATTTACAGTTGTGACCCAATAAACTAAATTATCACGTAAGGAATAAAGATATGCTTCCTATTCTTCAAGCATACTTGTCTAAGGTATATTAACTGAGATATGCAAAGATGAGACCTGGTCTGCCATAACTGCTCAAATGTCCAGTAATAGCAGGACTTCCCTGGTGGCTCAGACAGTAAAGTGTCTTGCTTACAATGTGGGAGACCTGGGTTCGATCCCTGGGTCAGGAAGATCCTCGGGAGAAGGAAATGGCAACCCACTCCAGTACTCTTGCCTGGAAAATCCCATGGACAGAGGAACATGGTGGGCTACAGCCCACTGGGTCGCAAAGAGTTGGACACGACTGAGCAACTTCGCTTTCACTTTCAGCAATAGTAGCAGTTCAGAATACTCAGAAATATCAGATAACTTTATCCAAATCTATATACCCGATAAGTTGCAGAAAAGGCTCGAATCAATTGCTCTGCCTCTTTTCACAGTACCACAGATCCATCCTCCACTGCTTTGTCTTTGACACTTAAAGGATGAAGAGAGTTTAAAATTCCTGATACTATAAAACAAACTGCACAGTAGTATTTTTCTCGTCTTCTGTTAGCTATTATCTATCTTTGGTTTAAACACTCATTATTTATGTATCCAAGAATAATGGTGATTCTTTATTCTACATTTGAGGTATAGGCCCCATTATTTGCACACTCTATTCCCCTTGAGCATTACCATCTATTTTTCTCTTGTGTGCACGCATGCTAAGTCGCTTCAGTTGTGTCTGACTCTTTTCGATCCTATGGACCGTAGCCCAGCAGGCTCCTCTGTCCATGGAGTTCTCCAGGCAAGAACACTGGGTGGGTGGCCATGCCTTCCTCCAGGGGATCTTCCTGACCCAGTGACTGACACTGCAGCTCTTGTCTCCTATGTCTCTTGCACTGGCAGGCAGGTTCTTTACCACGAGCGCCATCTGGGAAGGCGACTTTTTTTTTTGACTTATCTACTCTCCTTACTTAAAAGTTGCTTCTTAATTATTTTCACTAAACATTTCACTGCTTTCTAGTGAAGGAAGCACAAGATACCTTATGATAAGCAAGTGCAAGCTTGTTTAAATTCTCAGTGTATACTTGCCACACTAATTTTTTAATAAGAATAACATTAGATGGGCTTTATGTCTGAATCACTTAGCATACCTTGTCAAAATTAGACTCAACAATTTCCTTTCTCAACTTCCACGTTTGTTTTTTCAAACTTCTCATTAGCACTATCTACCCAATTACCCCAGTTTGAATCCCTAAAAGCTTTTCTGAAACCTCTTTTCTTGTCTCAAACATAATAAGCTTTCAGCTGTTTTCAATTATATTTCTATAATTTCTCTTATATCCACCTCCTCTTTTTCTTCCCCACTACCATGACCCTAATGAATACCAGTCACTTTTAATCATGGTATTTTGACATGAGGCTTTGACATTCTTGGATGAGGAAAAGAGTAATGAGATGGGCTTCAAGAAATCAGTTACTACTAATAAAAAAAAATGGACATAATTTAAAAAATAAATTAGAAAAAAAATTAAGTCCATCCTCATAATAATAGGAGTCTTACTTGCCTACATCCCTCTCTCTACACCTTATTGAGAGTAAAGAAAGGAGTAGATTCCAGCTATTAAGATGCTGAAGGTACATTCCTCAGGTTACATCCTTGGTCTTCATGGATATAATGTCATCCCTCAGTTGGGTTTTGACATAAACCAAGTTTGACAACAAGAGCCAAACTATCCCTTTGCTTCCAGTTTGCTTTTCCTCTAATTCATCCTATATGCTGCCAGAAGATCACTTTTCTTAAAGAAAGAACAATTCTCTGAAAACATAGTGTCCATGTTTAAAAATATCCTGTAGCTCTCCACAACCCAGGGTAGAGTCCAAATCCCTCATGTTGAAATACTGAGCTCCTTCAACCTAGCCTCACTTTATTATCTTGTTCCTAATAATTTTTCTCAGTCACCCCTCATTTCAACCAAACCAAAATGCTGGCTATACCCTTCCACACTAATGTCAATAGGACACCTCTATTCATACCGTTCCTTCTTTCTGTAGTGATTTGCATGAACTCATCCATGCACCCAAGTGCAACCAAACCTTTAATCCCCAGCTCAAAACTACGTCTTCCATGAAACCCTTCCTATCATTCATGTTCAAAATGTCTCTTCTTCATAACTCTGAATTCTTTCTATCATGTATGAGCATTATTTTTGCCTGAGGAGGAAGAGAATGATAAAGTAGAGAAGTAAAAAAAAGATGGCCAAAAAAGTTGGAAAAAGAACAAGAGAAAGAATCAGAGAAAAGATGGAAGAAAATGAAAGATGTTTCAGAAGTGTCTGAAGGAACTCTGCTAAGAAAGAGTATGAAAAAGGCAACCTTTAGCAAATCTTGGAAATGCAGAATGTTTGGTGGTTAATAAGAACATGAGCTTAAGTCAGAGAGAATGGGCTCAAGCCCCAGCTCTCTAACCTGCTCGATTGGTCATACTGTGTGCTCTGCTCAGTCGCTTCAGTTGTGTCCAGCCCATTGTGACCCAAGACTGTATCCCGCCAGGCTCCTCTGTCCACAGGATTCTCCAGGCCAGAATACTGGAGTGGGCTGCCACTTCCTCCTCCAGGGGCTCTTCCCGACCCAGGGGCTGAACCTGCATCTCTCAGGTCTCCTGCAGTGGCAGGTGGGTTCCTTACCACTAGCACCACCTGCTGTGCTAGGTCTCTCATGTTAGGCAAGCACAGTTTTGTCATCTGTAAAATGGAAATAATAATAGTAGCTATCCAACAAGACTGCTGCAAGGATTAAGTAAGATCGTATTAGTGATGTGCTTAAGACAGAATCTGGCATATGATTTTGAATTATATAAATTTAAACTGTGATACAGTACAAGAAATGATTTTACAATTTCTCTTAAAATAGGAAGAGGGTAGCTGAAAATCAGGGGAAGAGCTGAAATGTATACATGCCAAATTCCAATACTGTAAAGTGAATGACGGGTGAGCAGCAGTCAGGGCTGAATAACATTATTACATAGAAAGTATAGAGAACTTTGTCTTAATTCAATCATCTACTGGCATCTGTTTAATCATAGCTCTTGATGACTTTTGCTACTGCTGCTGCTAAGTCGTTTCAGTCGTGTCCGACTCTGTGCGACCCCATAGACAGCAGCCCACCAGGCTTCCCCATCCCTGGGATTCTCCAGGCAAGAACACTGGAGTGGGTTGCCATTTCCTTCTCCAATGCATGAAAGTGAAAAGTGAAAGGGAAGACACTCAGTCATATCCTACTCTTAGCGACCCAATGGACTGGAGCCTACCAGGCTCCTCCATCCATGGGATTTTCCAGGCAAGAGTACTGGAGTGGGGTGCCATTGCCTTCTCCCTTGATGACTTTTAGTGGAGATTAATTTGGGGTCCCTAGAAATAAGCTATTGATATCTTCACAGAAAACAAGCAGAACAGGAATAGGCAAAAAGAGTAGAAGCCTGAGCAGAAGAAGCTCGGATTTAAAGAGCAGATCTAAAATCACCATGTGACCCAGGAATACCACTTCTAGGCATATACCCTGAAGAAACCAAAGCTGAAAAAGACACATGTACCCCAGTGTTCACTGCAGCACTATTTATAATAGCCAAGACATGGAAGCAATTTAGATGTCTATCGACAGATGAATGGATAAAGAAGCCGTGGTACATATATACAATGGAATATTACTCAGCCATAAAAAAGAACACATTTGAGTCAGTTCTAATGAGGTGGATGAAGCTAGAGCCAATTATACAGAGTGAAGTAAGCCAGGAAGAGAAAAACAAATATAATTTATTAGTGCATATATATGGAATCTAGAAAGATGGTACTGACGAATCGGTTCACAGAGCCAGCAATGGTGACACAGATGTAGAGACCGGACTTATGGGTGGGGTGGGGGAGAAGAGGGAGAGGGTGAGGCGGATGGAGAGAGCAGCATGGGAGCACATACACCAACATATGTAAATAGATGGCCAATGGGAATTTGCTGTATGACTCAGGACACTCAAACGGGGGCTCTGTAGCAACCTAGGAGGGGGGGAATGGGCAGGAGGTGGGAGGGGGCTTCCGGAGGGAGGGGGCATATGTACACCTATGGTTAATTCATGTTAATGTATGACAGAAATCAAACCAATATTGTAATCATCAATCAATTTAAAATAAATAAATTTTTTTAAAATAATAAAGACCAGGTCTAATGCTTTTGAAAAAGTCTGGGTTTTTCATAACATCTTACAAAAAAAAACTTCAAACAAACTTTTTGGCCAAGCCAATGCCCATGTGTAGTTCAAAACCCAGTATGACCTAGTTCTCTTCCCTTGACATCCTCTATCTTCTAGAGTCTGGAGAGCAGGAGCAATAACAGCTGACACAGCTTGTTTTCCTAGATTTTCTAAACGGTGTGTGTGTGACTCCACTTAACTCTTACCAACTCTCTAAGATGGGTTCTGTTACTATCTTTACTTTGCATATTGCGAAACAGGCTCAAAGAGACAAACATTTACTCAGGTGGTCTAAAAGTTAGTGGTAAAACTATGGTGTGAAGCCAACTAGGCAGGCTCCAGTCCTGTGCTGTAAACAATTAAGAGGTACCTTCTGCACCCCCATGTCACCTCAGTGGTAGAGTTACATAATTTCCTTTCTACTCCTATCTTTTCTGCTTCTCAGTCATGGAAATGCAGAAGCATTTACCCATGACTTATCCCTGCCATCTCTAGGTGAGAAGATCCTGACGAGGACATCCTCTGAGTCATATCAGCCCATTACTAAGGCTATATCTTGCTTTCCATTCTAGTTTCATTTGGTAAATATTCACCCAGCAATGGTTGGTTTGTGACTCTTGATTTAAAGGTGGAGTTGGCTAAGGAGAGTCCCTTGGACTGCAAGGAGATCCAACCAGTCCATCCTAAAGGAGATCAGCCCTGGGTGTTCTTTGGAAGGAATGATGCTAAAGCTGAAACTCCAGTACTTTAGCCACCTCATGAGAAGAGCTGACTCATTGGAAAAGACTGTGATGCTGGGAGGGATTGGGGGCAGGAGGAGAAGGGGACGACAGAGGATGAGATGGCTGGATGGCATCACTGACTGGATAGATGTGAGTCTGAGTGAACTCCAGGAGTTGGTGATGGACAGGGAGGCCTGGTGTGCTGCCATTCATGGGGTCGCAAAGAGTCGGACACGACTGAGAAACTGAACTGAACTGAACCGAACTGGCTAATGATAAATCACAACAGGACATGTGATTTAAAACCTTTGAGTCTTCCTTTTCTCATCTGTACACTATGGATACTGATGATGCCTTCCTTGACTCTCTTATTAGATCTATTTTGTGCCTTCTTTTGTACTTTGGGATTCAGACATTCTTTTAAAAGATCTATGTCTTTATCCTTATTACAGTGCCTGGATTTTAATAGATAGAGATGTTTGGGACTAATTAACTGATGAATAAGTAAATAAATAATGATTAAACACTTTGAGTGATATACAAAAGCAATTATTTCCCAACTGCCAAAGGAGTGAGAAGAGAGAAATCAGCAAGGCTAAGAAGCCAGAGCTACACCTCGACGTAAAAGAAAGAGTGGGAAGGGACAGAATGTCAGGACACATTGCTAGTGTTGGAGGAAATATGACATCAGTGGCAGATATTAACAAGATGGAGCCCCAGTCCAGGACAGAGAAGGATAATTGTATGACCACACTTTGCTTATTATAATCGAGTCTTCCTTTTGGCTCTAACACAGCTGCCCTAAAGTAGTCGTCTTTGAGAAATGTTTTCTGTGCAAGTGGTAGTTTTGCTCATGGCCTGCAAAGCCTATCTCAAAGTTCTAAAAATATTTTCAGCTCCCACTTGCAGTGGAGTTTCATGGTTCTTAAAAATTACAGAAATGTTCTTCTTGCTATTACCCTCTCTAAAACTTTCACACTGCCAAGGTCAAACAGGGTTTTCACCTAATGCATTTTCTCTGGTGCTCTGGCCTGATCCTTGACTCAGCATCTTTTCCAAGATCTACATTCACATTTACATCTTTTGATTTCATATGGTAGGGAAGTTTACTACTCTACCTTTTATCAGACGTGGCTGGTAAGGAAAAGAAGGCTTATGGTGTTTTAGATGCTTTTCAAAAGGCATTTTAAGTACACATGAGGTAAAAAATTATGATACAACAGAAGTTATAAAATGAGGTATTGATTTAATTTCACACACCGGAGAGATAAACTTAAGGCTTTTTAGGCTGGAATATATTACATTTCAGAACTGAGGCAACAACTGCTCCAGTATCAATAAAAGGTTTACATTTATTATTTTACCCCCATAGATTCCAAGAGCAGAACAGTTTTCCTACCAAGCCAACTGCATATAACACATGATGATTTGATTCTTATTAAGAAAAAAAAAAAAAAAACTATAGTCAATATATCTGGAACCATCATAACAAGCTCCCGATCAGGCTGAACAAACCATTGTTAGCAGAGCGGGTGATATAAATCCTGCCAAAAGCAAAGGAACCAGTTTCTTTTTATAGAACACACAGACTTGTGTACAGCCAGTGTTCCACTGGGTTAGTCTTTCTGGAATATTGGAAGTAGCCTGGTTAAGAACTCAGTCTTGATACTAGGCAGAGTTGAGTTTGAAGATTGGTTCTATCATTCTATGTCTGTTGGAGGCTGTATGTACAAGATACTGAGTCCCTGTAAAGTCTTAAGTTTACTTAGCTATACAATGGCAAAAATAAAAGTGCAAAACTCAGGACGTCTCTCATGGTCCAGAGGTTAAGAAGCTGCCTTCTAATGCAGGGGTTCAATCTCTGGCCAGGGAACTAAGATCCCACATGCCACAGAGCAAGTAAGTCTGCTCACCACAACTACTGAGCCCGTGTGCTCTAGAGCCCGTGGGTCATAACTAAAGAGTAGTCCACATGCCACACAGAAGATCACTCATGCCACAGTTAAGACCCAGGGCAGCCAAAAATAAAGACATATATATATATATTTATTTATTATTATTTTTTAAAGAGTACATAACTCAACCAAACTGTGAGGAGTAAGATAATGAATGAAAATCGCTTACTGCAATACCTAGCATATTCAGTAAATGTTTGTTGCTATCTCTGTCATTATCACCAGTCTCATTATTATCATCAGCATTATCATAGCTATCATCATCACGCCATCCTTATCTTTACTAGATTCCAGTTGTACAGTGGGCTTGAGAACCTTAGGATCAGAACTACTGGCTTACACAGAATGTCTTGTGATTTCTAAGATGTGACAGATATTTGCAACCAACCTAACAAAGGAACATACACATGAAGTTCCCTGTGGACGCGAACTCCCTAGAAGCATGCTTATACAACTATGTTGTGATCCTAATGACGGTGAAAGTTGCTCAGTCGTGTCTGACTCTTTGCGACCCCATGGACTATATGGTCCATGGAATTCTCCAGGCCAGAATACTGGAGTGGATAGCCTTTCCCTTCTCCAGGGGATCTTCCCAACCCTGGGATTGAACCCAGGTCTCCCTCATTGCAGGCAGATTCTTTACCAGCTGAGCTACAAGGGAAGTCCCAGAATACTGGAGTGGGTAGCCTATCCCTTCTCCAGCGGATCTTCCCAACACAGGAAACATACCAGGGTCTCCTGCACTGCAGGCAGATTCTTTACCATCTGAGCTATCAGGGAAGACCATAGAATTATGCTGTAATCCTAATGACAGGGTCCCTGAAGGGGGACTCTAAAGGAGAATGGTTTTCCAAGATATTAAAATGAGAAAGCAGTTGGGTATAGCAAGTAAGACTGTATAGAAATAGTGAATGACAATAGAGGATAAAATGGGCTGAGAAGACTTGATTTCTAGACACATTCCCTTTCCTACCTGAAATAAATGTCTGTCAGCCTGGGGACATGATATGATGGTGGATTAATGAGGTCAGACTCAAATATCATTCAGTTGATGACTATTGGCCTACTGGGAATGTCTAGTTTGGGCAGAGGTTCAGGCTTTTGATGTATTTTACTATCTACATAAAAATAATTTGCTCCTACCAAGCAGTGAAATCAGTTTTTCTAAGAAGAACAAAGGTAATTCTCAGTCCTTCTACCTCTCAATATATAAGTAGTGGTGGGTTTTGGAACTGGGATGCTTGGGAACTTCCCCCTACTCACTCATCAACTGCCTCCCTGTCCCCATCCTCTCCATCTTGCTCCTGCCCAAGTTATAATAACAGCTCCTATTTTGGATGTTTTTTTCTATGTTACACACTGATCACGTTCTTGTACAGTCTGGTAGGCAGAAGTAAAGCTGCTCAAGCTGTTTACCTCTAAAGAAAGAGTGAGTGAGTATTGGAATCACTCAAATTGGGTTCAGATCCTGGCTCTAACCACTCACATAGTTCACTTATATCTGTACATGCAGGACATGGTGAGGCTTTGTTCTTGAAATTGGGGATGATAATCTCTGCTTTGCTAGTCCCTGAAAATGTATATGATAATGCATATACAGTGTTTAGAACAGTGGCTAGCATGTGAGAGGCATTCAAAAAATAGAAGTTTCATAAAAGGGCTAGTAATGTTTAACATCTTCTCATTCACTTTATCAGGAGCATGATGGCTGAAAGAATAATTTTTTGCTGAGATGAGCATCTTGGCCTGGAATGGAATTAACATGAAGTTTTTAAGAGCCCTGTCACAGGGTAATGTAGTTAGATCCACAAATGGATTCAGCTGATACAGGTGAGGTGCTTTAAAAGTACACAGGTGGGTAGGACACACTGTTGTTGTGGTGTGTAAAAGGCAGAGACTTCTGTGCTCAAAAATATCTTCCTTTTAGATGCGAAGTCAAGTGGGCCTTAGGAAGCATCACTATGAACAAAGCTAGTGGAGGTGATGGAATTCCAGTTGAGCTATTTCAAATCCTAAAAGATGAAGCTGTGAAAGTGCTGCACTCAATACGCCAGCAAATTTGGAAAGCTCAGCAGTGGCCACAGGACTGGAAAAGGTCAGTTTTCATTCCAATCCCAAAGAAAGGCAATGCCAAAGAATGTTCAAACTACCGTACAACTGCACTCATCTCACACACTAGTAAAGTAATGCTTAAAATTCTCCAAGTCAGGCTTCAACAGTAGGTGAACCACGAAATTCAAGACAGATGTTCAAGCTGGTTTTAGAAAAGGCAGAGGAACCAGAGATCAAATTGTCAACATTCATTGGATCATCAAAAAAGCAAGAATTCCAGGAAAACATCTGCTTTATTGACTATGCCAAAGCCTTTGACTGTGTGGACCACAACAGACTCTGGGAAATTCTTAAAGAGATGGGAATACCAGACCACCTGACCTGCCTCTTGAGAAACCTGTGTGCAGGTCAGGAAGCAACAGTTAGAAGGGGACATGGAACAACAGACTGGCTCCAAATAGGGAAAGGAGTACATCAAGGATGTATATTGTTACCCTGCTTATTTAACTTCTATGCTGAGTACATCATGAGAAATGCTGGGCTGGATGATGAAGCACAAGCTGGGATCAAGATTTCCTGGAGAAATATCAATCACCTCAGATATGCAGATGACACCACCCTTACCGCAGAAAGCAAAGAACTAAAGAGCCTCTTGATCAAAGTGAAAAAGGAGAGTGAAAAAGTTGACTTAAAACTCAACATTCAGAAACCTAAGATCATGGCATCTGGTCACATCACTTCATGGCAAATAGATGGGGAAACAATGGAAACAGTGGCTGACTTTATTTTTTTGTGCTCTAAAATCTCTGTAGATGGTGACTGCAGCCATGAAATTAAAAGACACTTGCTCCTTGGAAGAAATGTAATGACCAACCTAGACAGCTTATTAAAAAGCAGAGACATTACTTTGCCAACAAAGGTCTGTCTAGTCAAAGCTATGGTTTTCCCAGTAGCCATGTATGGATGCAAGAGTTGGACTATAAAGAAAGCTGAGCACCAAAGAATTGATGCTTTTGAACTGTGGTGGTGGAGAAGACTCTTGAGAGTCCCTTAGACTGAAAGGAGATCCAACCAGACCATCTTAAAGGAAATTAGTTCTGAATATTCATTGGAAGGACTGAGGCTGAAGCTGAAGCTCCAAGACTTCGGCCACCTGATGTGAAGAAGTGACTCATTTGAAAAGACCCTGATGCTGGGAAAGATTGAAGGCAGGAGGAAAAGGGGATGACAGAGGATGAGATGGTTGGATGGCATCACCAACTCAATGGATATGAGTTTGGGTAAACTCTGGGAGTTGGCAATGGACAGGGAGGCCTGGCGTGCTGCAGTCCATGGGGTCACAAAGAGTTGGACACGCCTGAGTGACTGAACTGACTGAACTAGACACCTGACCATCCATCTTTGGAGAGCGACACTTTTACATATACTCTGATCTCAATTTTTTCCTAGATCCCTCTGCAAAATATTTCTTGTGCATAAAAGGAGAAAAACACCAGATAACACATGGTATTCTACATCTTACCTGGAAACAATGGCAGCCTAGGGCCTTGGTCTGGGACACTGCTTCAGTGACCAGGAGGAAGGAGGAAGAAGGTAAAGAGTGCTCTGAAATGGGCAGTGTCAGTAAAGACCGCCTTTGTCTATACAGTAGGTCCTCTACATAAGAACCTTCAAGTTGTGAGCTTTCAAAGATGAGAATGTTTGTTCCACCAGCATCAGACAGAAATGAAATTGCAGCTCCCTCCCATCTCTGTTGCTGATGACCCTTCAGCTCTGCCATCTCCACCTTCCTCTCTTTCCTCCAGTCAGTGGCTCTTCTTGTCTGTTCACTTGATGCCAGCCCTGTACACCAGCTGTTGTACTGTGCTACTGTACTTTTCAAGGTCCTGTGAGATTAAAAATGTTTTATTTTTTGTGCTTATTTTTAATGCATTATTTGTGCAAAAAGTATTATAAACCTATTACAGTACAGTGCTATAGAGCCAATTGTGTTAGTTGGGTATCTAAGCTAAATTTGCTGGACTTATGAACAAACTGGATTTATGAATGTGCTTTTGGAATCGAACTCCATCATATGTAGGGGATTTACTGTAACGTACTTTGACTTTAAGTGGAATATAAAAACCTAAGACTTTCTTCTCCAAAATTGGTTGCTCAGAGACTTGCACATTGGGAAGGCCTGGGACCCCAGACATTGGGCCACCCCCGAGGAGAGTGGGACATGGGCTTAGAGAGTGACTCAGGTAAACGCAGAAGAGTTTAGAGTTGGGACTAGGTGAGGCAGCGTGTTGCAGCCGAGGCACGTGAGCCACAAGAACAAAGTCCCAGGGGACAGATGAGGTTTCAACGATGAGGGGCAGTGAAGAGCATTGATCCCAACAGAGGACTGGCTCCAGGTACACTGGGTGGTGGGTAGCGAAGCCTCAGCTCTGACTGGAAGCAGCAGGAGCGGTGCAGAGTCATGAGACCTGAGTGCTGGCTGGGTTATCCAGGATGATCTAGAATATGCGTAGAGGCCAAGCCTGACTTCCTTCAACAGCTTCCAAAAGTGTCCTGGCCTCCCATTTCCACTCCTTTCTTTCAAAATCCTTGGTTGTCTCTGACCTCATTTCTTACTATTCTCCCCCTTGGTCATTCTTGTTGCTCCTCTGACAGAGCAATTACAGTCTCAAGGTTCTTATGCTTTCAGTTTTCTGTGCCTAGATATCTTGTTGGCTTGCTTTCTCACCTTCTTCAGGCTTCTGCTCAAAATACCACCTCCAAGTTCTAGAAGTCCGAGTTTACCACCATAACACATATGCGCCACTCTATGTACCACACAAGCGTGAACCATCATTCCCTGTCTCTTGCTTTATTTGCCTTCACAGCACTCAACATCACCTTCACATTGACTGTACTTAGCATGTCTCCTTTCCATAAGTCAAGGGACTCAATCTTGTTCACTTTACTGCCGTGTCATTAGATCCTTGAATAGGGAGTGATGGACACTCAATAAAGCTTCGTTGAGTAAGTGGGTTAGCTATCACCTATTTTAAGCAGATGTCCTGACCATCTTCAAACTGGGTAAGTTTCTCTTCTGTGTCCACAATACCCTGTGCTTATCTCTGCCCTAGCATCAGCCACAGTCACACTAGGCAGAATGACCTCTTTACTTACACGGCCTCCCTACTGCTGGGCAAGCTCTCAGAAGTCATGGATCCAGGCTTGTTGCCTCAAGCAGATTCAGTGCCCAGCAGGCACCCATGAATGCTTGACGAATGAATGAAGGGTAGTAAACTGGCACAAAGTGAAAGAAGCAAGGGGGATCTAACGTTGATTCCACTGAGCCTCAGAGTCAGTGTTCCTCATATCCTCCCAGGCCATTGTGGCTTCCAAGGTGCAGAGCCGCACTGACTCTACAGAAGGGACTCGAGTAAGGATATGGGACTAGGGTTCAGAAAGGTCACTGCAGCCTCTGCTTCTCAAGTACCACCAGGCAGCTACGCTGTGCTAGGTGGAGAGAATGTGTAGGTGGAGAGAATGTTCTGGTTTCTCACAGAAACAGGATCACTAAAACTTCCTAGCTGACTGCACGAGGCATTGAAGTTCAGAATGTCCCAACTCCTGAAGCACAGGGTTCCTTACCTTTTCATCCAGTTTCATGTTTGTTTCAATAACCAAGAAGAAGTTCTGCAAGAGGATCAGAAACTGCTGGTAAACAATGACTTGTATTCTTAGATGTGTGTTACCATAGAGTTTGGTGTGAATTCTTTAAGCTTTCAGAGGGTCAGAGCACGCGAGTCAGACAGGGGAGTTCCCCATTACAGCTGTTGGTTGTTTCTCGTTGTGCCTATTAAATGGACGGACCCCAGATGTGTGGCTTAACCTTGGTAATCAGCTACCATGATGACCCCCACTTTTATGGCATGAGTGGGGCATGTCACTGAATCCAGATTCTTTATCACCTTGGTAATGAAGGCAAGAATCACTGTTGGACTTACTGCTGCCTTCCCAACATGAAGACTTTGATTCTGACACCCTATTACTGTCATATAAAAGGAAAAGTAAGGGGCTTCTAGCCGAAAAACATGCAAAGTCAATCCAGGGAAAAACTTATACATTAAAAACAACCTCTAAAATCTACTTGGTATTTTATTTGTGTTATTCTATTTTGCTCACAGTCCACTGGTGGGGTGGAGGTGGTGGAGAAGTTCAGTGAGAGCTGTGACTTGATTTGCCTCAGGTTGTATCTTTAGTCTTCACAGCAGTACCTGGACCTGGTTGGTACTGATGATTTTTGAATGAAGGAATGGTCTGCTTAGTTACTGCAAGGTAGAAGGTGAAATATTCCTGAGTCAAGAAACTACAGTGAAGAGAAATATGTTAAGAAATAGTAAGGGACTGACATTTGAATTTCCCCTTTACTAACTGACCAGGTCTCTGATCTTGGGTAGGTACTTAAACTCAGTACCCAGTGTCCTTGTTTGTTAAATAAACAGATAATGGCATTTATGTGTCAGGTGGATTCAGCAAAAGATGTGAAAGTGTTTAGCACCAGGTTTACAAATGGAAGATATTCAATTAATATTAGAATCTCTTCCTTTTTCTTCTCAAAGAAGAGATACAAATTGCTATAAAATTTCAAAGGAATTACGATGTTCACTTTTTTTAAATGTTTGAAACTTGAGAGTCCTAAGACATTAAATGACTTGCCTGAAGTCACACAGCTGATGAGAGGCAGAGCCGGGACTGGTGCAGAGCTCTCCCAAATCCTAGATTACTGCTATTACAACCATACTCCCTGGTCTCTACAGCGTCAGAGCTGGGCCTCCACCTAAAATACCATAGATCTGAGAATCTATCCTGCTATCCAATCAGAAAGGCAGTGCTTTTGTAAGAGAGACAGAGGCTGGAAGGTTTCCTTAGATCCCCCTGGGAGGATACTACCATCTTCAAAGGAGTTCCCTGAGGACATTGCTGAAATTTTAATTCAAGCAAAATTCTAAGTTTATTTGCCCTGTGCATGGCTCACATAAAACTAATTAGTATTCTCATGACATGAATTGGGGAACCTTGGAATTCATATAAAATGTGTTTATTATTTTGCATAATGAAATGTGTCAACCTCCATGGAAATTAAAGCAACTAATCATCTCTTATCAATGACAGTCAAATGTCAACACACCTCCACTGAATGTCAGTTCTGTTTAGGTCTGTCATGGATCCATATAACTTTGATCTGACAGCAGGCAGTCACGTTGGTTTCAAGGAAAGAGAAGGAAAAGGTTTCCACTGATTGAACCGTGGCTTATAACCAACTGGCAATCAAAATGCACACTATACCAGATGACACAACCAAGGCTCTCATGGAAAGAAAATAAATGATTACAAACCAAACAAGAAAAGACAATCATTCTCTACAGGACAGCTCCTCACAGATCGTCACCAAAGGTAGACTTGCTGGGTGGTGTAGAAACTGGGATACTCACTGCCTACCTAACAGCTTTGTGTGTCTTCTGATACTAAAACTGAAAGTGGTAACTAGTGATGGGCAACAATAAATAAGTTATAAAACGTCTTGGCAAAATATTCAACATTTTCCAGGTTTGGCTTAAATTCTCAGAAATGCTTACATTGTGCTTCTGGTTTACTCTGTGATGATTAAGAAACTAAGATCTAAAGAAGCTAAGTAATAGGTCATTGTTAATTCAGTCAACCCAGGGACAACGGGCTGATTGGGTGCCAGGTATTACATGTCGGTTCAAGGAAAGCAGATGAATAAAACACCATCTCCATCCTAATGAAACCCATTTTCTGAGACAGCAACAAATAAAACTACAATTTTCTAAAGCTCTGTTAAGGAGGCAGTCACAGTATATCAGTAATAGTAATTAATCACCTAAATCATTTATTAAAGCTATTGGTCAAACAAATATAGGACAAAACAAAGCAAAAAAAAAAAAAAAGATGTAAATGGAGATTTTGGCTGAAACACCAAAGCAATAATCTTTTGTACTGAAAGAAAAACCAACTTTTAAAAATATTGTCTATTAAGTACTGAGGCAGGGATTACTCCCAAATCCTAATCCCTGGTATTGTAGTTTTCTCAACACTTTCCTACATATTATCTCTCTTAATCCTCACATGTAGAGTATTTTTAAAAATTCTATAACCCACTCCAGTATTCTTGCCTGGAAAATCCCATGGATAGAGGAGTCTGGCAGGCTACAGTCCACGAGGTTGCAAAGAGTCAGATATGACTGAGAGCATAGCACATAACTCACAGTTACAGAACTGAAGCAGATAGAAATAAAGGGATTTGTACAAGGTGACAGACAAAAGCAATGGGAAAGCTAAAGTTGGATGCAGGTATCTGAGAGGCAGGGTTTTTTTTCCAATACTTCACAGGGTGAGCTGTTTAATGTCACATAGAAGCAAACAGTAACAAAGCTACTCTCAGAATCTACATTTTTTAAATTGGGGTATAGTTGCTTTACAATGTTGTCAGTTTCTGCAGTATGACAAAGTGCATCAGCCAAACACACACACACAGACACACACACACACACACACACACCCTCCCTCTTGGAACCCCTCCCCCCCGACCACCCTTCTAGATCACCGCAGAACACCGAGCTCTGCTCCCTGTTCTACACAGCAGGCTTCTACTAGCTGGCTGTTTTACACATGGTAGTGTAAATATGTCAATCCCAATATCCCAATTAATCCCACCCCTTTTCCCCTGACCTTGTGTCTATTTGTTCATTCTCTATGCCTGCATTTCTATTCCTACTTTGCAAATAGGTTCATCTGTACCATTCTTTCTAGATTCCACATATATACACTAATATATGATACTTGTTTTCCTCTTTCTGACTTTCTTCACCCTGCATGACAGATGCTAGGTTCACCCACATTTCTACAAATGACCCAACTTGGCTCCTTTTGCTGGCTGAATAACATAAAGAATCTGCCTGTAATGCAGGAGACCCTGGAGTTTGATCCTTGGGTTGGTCAGATCCTTGGAGGAGGAAATGGCAACCCACTCCAGGATTCTTGCTTGAGAAACCACATGGACAGAGGAGCCTGGTGGGCTATAGTCCATAGGGTCACAGAGAGACATGACTGAGCGACTGAACACACACACGCACACGCACGCACACACACACACACACAATATTCCATTGCATACATGTACCACATCTTTATCCATTCATCTGCTGTTGGACATTTAGTTTGCTTTCACGTAATGCCTTTTGTAAATAGTGCTGCAATGAATCTACATTTAGCAATGCCTCATCCTAGGCTGCTTCCACTACAGACTGGTTCTTATTTATGGTTTGATCCTTAGTAACTTGTTTAAATATAAACTGTGCTCTTTTTCAAGGGTTTTAGTATCTTCTTCTAAACACAGTTGAGTGGTTAAGAGTTTGGACTAGGGAATCCCAAACCTGATCCTGAATAGGGTTATTTACATTACCTGGATAGTTTAAACTTTGAATCGTTTCCTCATCTATAAAATGGGATAACGATGCTTGCCTCATAGGCTATTTATGGTACATATTAGGTGAAATAATGCATATTAAGTGCCTGGCATAATCCTTGGTAATAGCAGATTTTAGATTTAATAGCTATTTATTAAACAATAGGGTCAGTGACAGCTTAGTAGCTCATACTCACCCAGGGACTCAGAAAGGCCATACTTTCATAACCCCATCTCATAACCTTTATTCCAAAGAGATGCTAAAACACAAGCTCTGTGCTATATATTACTAGTGGGAGGCTCTGAGCAATCTGCAGACTCATAACAATATTATTACCAAGACTGCTCCATTAACTAAAAGACACTTGCCACATTTATGAATGTCTTAAGTAAAAATGCTTCATTGGCTTAAACAGAAAGAAAAGACTATCAGTTTTACTTTACATGAGAGCTTTGGGTTGGCACTAAATATATACATTTTCCAGGTTAGTAGATCAAAGTAGATATTTCTGATACCTGCAATATTCTCTCTTCTCTCTTTGTGTCTGTCTGTCTACCTCTTTCTCTCTCTTTCTCATGCACCAGTGTGTCTGCATATACACATTAACTGCTTGCTTTTAAGCTACATACAAGGACTGAGTGTAGACATTAGATTCAGTTGTGTTTGTGTACTTAATCGCTCAGTTGTGTCCAATTCTGTGACCCCATGGACTGTAGCCCACTAGGCCCCTCTGTCCATGTTGCTGCTGCTGCTGCTGCTAAGTCATGTCAGTCGTGCCCGACTCTGTGCGACCCAATAGACGGCAGCCCACGAGGCTCCGCCGTCCCTGGGATTCTCCAGGCAAGAACACTGGAGTGGGTTGCCATTTCCTCCTCCAATGCATGAAAGTGAAAAGTCAAAGTGAAGTCGCTCAGTCGTGTCCAACTCTTAGCGACCTCATGGACTGCAGCCTACCAGGCTCCTCCATCCGTGGGATTTTCCAGGCAAGAGGACTGGAGTGGGGTGCCATTGCCTTCTCCGTCTGTCCATGTTACCTCAGTCCAAATTCAATCTCTTCCTCCTGAAACTATGTGATCATGGGCAAAGCTATTCATTTATCCATTAATTCATTTAAAAATAATTAGCTGATGACCTACTATATGCCAAGCCTTGTCACTGTTTCTAGGATACAAAGATGAGTAAGGTAGATGAGGCCACTGTCCTCAAGGAGATTAAATTTTAGGAGGAAAGACAATATACGGACAAAAATAAACAATAACATCAAATTGTGATAAAGAACATAAACATGGTCATCTGATAGACTGATTTCGAGAGGGACTATGAGGTTGAGTGGTTTTAATAAAATCTTTTTGCAGAGGTGATTTTTTGAGAGAAAGCTGAAGGGTGAGAAGGAGCCAGTCACCGAGTGTACTGGAGGAAGAGCACTCTGCTCCAAGTCTTAGCTCTCGCCTAGTTTGGGCTTGGGAGAGAGAACTGACAGTTTTCCCCCAGGCGTGCAATAAAATTCACACACAGTGATGTCTTAGCCAGGGTTATTTGGTCGCAAAGATAAACAAAAAGCAAACAAATGAATGGATATAACTAAGTTAAGGGGAAAAGGAATTTATTGCTAGAAAATTGGGCAGCTTAAAGAACTGATGCAACATTGGAAAACTAGGTTCAGACATGGACAAAAAACAAGAAAGCCCCTACCAGTATGAATAAAAGGAACTGCTTAATGTCTCTGTCAGATTACTTCCCATCTTTGTGTTCTTTCCAGTCTGGCCAGGAACTGTGATCCAGCTTGGGTCACCTAAGTAGACTGCCTGAGGCAGATTAGGGCGCCTACATTTGCAGCCCCAGAGCATCAACGTAGTCTTGTCCATCTGAATTGGGGAGATGAGGCAAAAGCCATACGAAGATCTCAATCCTCACATACTTTAATAAGATTCAAAGTCCAGGGTACACTGGAACTGGAAAACCTATCAGGTTTCCATAATTAGAAAGCGAACAAACCACATCACAAGCTACTACAAATGCTGAGAACATGTCTCATGCTGACCAACTTTTCCAGGCAGACCTAGGCTTGCCCAAAAGGAGATTAAAGGCCCTTATTCTAGGGTTCAGATAATATTACAGACAGCTATTCACAAATGCATTCTGAAAGACGTACAGTATATCTCGCTTGATTACGATGCTGATTATCCATTAAATTCAGCTCATTTGACTTCACACAATGGACTTTTTGGTGAGTGCACCTATCTCTCCTCCCCCAACCCAGTTCCCTTCCTCATTTGCTCCAGAGGAGGTTTCTCGAGTAGAAGCTGCTACTCCTGGGGTATAGGCATAATGTTGCCAGCTTTCACACCTTACCATCTAACTACTCCAATATGGAAATCCCCATTTGTAAAATTTATACTTTAAAGTGTTTAATTAGGAAACACTCAATATACATATATAAAACAATCACTTATTTATTAGATAAATTCAGAAATGTTGATAAGAAATGGTAAGATATATAGGATTGGAGAGCAAGCAGGGGAAGTTGGACACAGCTAATAATAGTTGAAACCGAGTAATGGGGAAAAAGGAGTTCAATATGCAAGTTTTTTCTCTTTTTTGCATGCACTTTTGCTTTTAACTCCTCATCTATGAAACTGGGATAAGAATGCTTTGCTTACATCATGGGCATTTTGTGAGAAACAAGTACATAGAGGTTTTTGTACACGTTCGGCTCAAAATGTTAGGGATTTTATTATCTGTAATGATAAAAACTGGACGAATACCCTCTAAATTATATTTTAGTTCCAAAATTGCCTTCAATGATATAATTACCTTATCAAGTCACCATAAGAATGGTCTGTTAATAAGAAATAAACGAAACAGTGGAAAAACCACTAGAATAAGGGTGGAGGTCTTCTTTTTAAAGTTTAAATATACTGATTCTCAGGAGACCTTATTTCAGATCCTGCTTTTTGCCCCCCCCAAAATTAGGAACCCAGGAAATCTGCCTTGTCTTGAGATTTCCTCATCTGTAAAATGAAGGCACTGAATTACCCCATTTTAGACTATTACTTAAAATTCTCTGAACATTTTCTAGTGTTGTTTCTTTCTTTTCTTTATTGTAAAGGTCCGTATGTGATCCACCCCTCTAAGGATCTTCCTCTTAAAAATGGAAAACACAGGTGTGGGTAAACATGTAAAGGGGAGAAAGGCAGAACAAAACCCCTAATTCAAGGAAAAACAGAAAAGTTAAGACCTCAGGAGGAATCCTCTGTGGGGAAGAAGGTCAGGGATAAGTGCCTAACTGGAATGGTTGGGGAAAAAAAAGAGCAGAGAACTGAACCATGCAGAGTGGAACAGAACAGATTCTCCCACAACACATTCTAAAAATCTTCCTGGAAGTGGTGATTCCAATAACGACGTGAAGAATAGGAGTAAGTGTTAGTGGTATAGAGCAGAGAGATAATTGGTTGGAAAAGGAGGGCCAAGCGGAACATAATTGCTTAGGGAAGAGACCTTTCGCTGTGGTCACTTTTTGATATAGAGAACTGCTCAAAGATGAGCAAACAGCTTCATTCATCTCCGAATACCTCATAAAGTTTTACAGGGTTGTCTTAGGATGAAATGAGTTAATATGTGCAAAGGGTCTAGCAGTGAGTATGGCAGAGTAAACACGTAATAAATGTCCCTGAATTTCATTTTGGAGAAGACAGGTTAGTGAGTAAACAGTGGAACAAATGGTTGACAATTATCAGCAGCAGGGGAACTAAATGTCACAGCTGACTTTTCGCTAACACACCCTGCTCTCTGGGATGTCTAGGCTCCCCATTGGAAGGGCAATCAGCCTGTGTGCTTCTTAGGACAAAGTGTCTTGGCTTTCCTTAGAGAATGTCACAGATATTTTCATGGGAACAAATGAGTTGAGAGACCTTTGTGGCCAAGTCGTCCTCATCTCCAACTAAGCAATTTATCTTTGCCACATGTTCTAGATTTAGGGCTAGACTGCCTGATGAGTTAAAGTGACAGATGGTCCTTAAGAAAAGTCAGACTCAGCAGGTTCAACAGTACAGACATTTATCTTAGGACTTTAATAAAAAAAAAACCCAGACATACTCATGAAACAGATCTTGGTGAGGCAACCTGAAATATTATCCCGTAAGCAAAACTGTATCATTTTTATCATCACAACTTATATTTGTCAGGTATCTTTAAATTCTGAAATTCCTCAATGTTTATTCCTTCTTAACTTGACAAACACTCTGTAAGGAGATCACTGTGTATTTTTTTCCCTCTAAAGCATTGTGATGGTGCTGAGTGTTTGATCTGAAAAGTTCTTCATCACTGCAATATGGGTGTAGAACTTCTCCCAACCTGATTAGTAATATTATTGATGAAAATAATAACTAAAACACTGATCAAAAGACACCTCAATTAAACAGAGTTGGGAGACCAGAAGAGGCCGCTTTCACACCTTGTGATGGAAGCAGAGTCAGACAGGAAGCAGAAAGACTCCTTTTCTGTCAAGGATTCAGCCAATGAAAAGCCAAGCAGTGTTTATTTACCCTAGGCCTCCCGAGTTCCTTTTCTCCAGTGTAAAAGGGTTCTCTTTCCTTTTTTTTGTGTGGGGATTTGCATATAGCTCCTTATGGTTGCAGACCCGAAACTGCAATTCTCTGCTGATCCCAAGGAAAGTCATCTTTGTTGGGGAAATATCTGACAGTCTATTTGTCTCAGGTAAATACAGCAAAAACAGTTTCTGCCATTTGCTGAGCACTCACTATAGACCAGGCCCTATTCTAGGCCCTATTCATGTCATCTCATTTGGTAATCCTGTGAGGCAGTGGTATTACACCCATGTTAGAGACAAGGAAACCGAAGCTTGCACATGTAAGGTAAAACCCAAGTTCCACACTCCAGTTTGCTTGACACTGAAAGAGCTGGTCTTTCCACTGACCTCTTCTTCTGCAAATGGTTAGGAAGTTTCAACGATTTAGATGTTAACTTACCTCAGGGAAATCACAGACACAATTATTTGCTTTCACAAGGCCAAATCCTACCTACTAAATGTTTGGTTTCTCAGAAGCCATTCTCAGAATGATTAATGCTCAGTTATTAATGCCATCCCTTTTATTATCAAACACTATTAAGTCTAGATATTTTAGTCCAGCATATAAAGCCTTATTACTTATTTATAAAAGACACAGCTTAAGTCTTACTTCAAAGATAAAGCGTGAGATTGTGCTGACCTGATTTTATTATATTATTATTGGAATATAGTTGTCTTACAATATTGTGTTAGTTTCTGCTATACAGCAAAGTGAATCTGTTATACACATACGTATAAACATTCTTTTTTGGATTCCCTTCCCATTTAAGTCTTTGAGTAGAGTTCCCTGTACTGTACAGTAAGTTCTCATTATTATTACTATTTTATAGGAATTTGATAGGGATTACATGGAAACTTCAGATTCCTTATTTGCAAAATAAGCAAACTAACATCTACCTTGCAGGATTATTGTAGGTACTAAATGGAATACAATATTTCTAGGCTAGTTCCCTATATTTTCTGCAATAAAAGCCATAGTTTTTTATTACTATTATCTTATCATTATTTAAAGTAGTAATGGAAAATTTGTGAATTATTTTCGCATACCTTATAAATGTTTGTTGAGATTTGGGGAACAAATGCAAAGGGAATTCAGCACCACCAAACCAGCATTACAACAAATCCTTAAGGGACTTCTCAAGGTGGAAAAGCCATGAACAGACTCAAGAAAATCACTAATGGAGAAGCTCACTGGTAAAAGCAAATATAAAGTAAGGTAGGAAATCACCTATTCACAAATATGATATCATAACCAGCAGCCATGAGAAGAGGAGAGATTTAGGGAACAAAAAAATGTCTTAGGTATAGCTGTGGAATAGAATATAAATAGAGAATAAAACACTTTATAGTACAACCTGTTATATCTTGGCATAACTTTCTAAGCAAAGACTGTCAAGTGTTGTGGTAGACAGAATAATGTTCTTCCAAAGATGTCTATTTTCTAATCCTTGGAATTTATGAATATGTTAACTTTCATAGCAAAAGTACCTCTGCAGTCATGATTAAATTAAAGACTCTAAAATGGGAAGATTATCCTGGATTATCTAGGAGCATCCAGTGTAATCTCAGTGTCTTTATATACAGAAAAGGATATGTTCGGACAGAAACAGAGTCAGAGAGGAATTTAAGGATGCTATTTTTCTGGTTTTAAAGATGGAGTTCAGTTCAGTCATTCAGTCATGTCCAACTCTCTGTGACCCCATGGACTGCAGCACACCAGGCTTCCCTGTCCATCACCAACTCCTAGAACTTACTCAAACTCATGTCCACTGAGTCGGTGATGCCATCCAACCATCTCATCCTCTGTCGTCCCCTTGATGGAAAAGAGGCCACAAATCAAGGAATGAGGTGTCCTCTAGAACCTTTCCCTGGTGGCTCAGACAGTAAAGAGTCTGCCTGCAATGCAGGAGACCTGGATTCGATCCCTGAGTTGGGAAGATCCCCTGGAGAAGGGGGCAGATTCCTGTTCTAGTTCTCTCGCCTGGAGAATTCCAAGGACAAGAATATAGCAAGCCACAGTCCATGGGGTCACAAAGAGAAGCAGCTAGAAAATGCAAGGAAACTGACATCCCCCTGGAGCCTTCAGAAGGAGCAGAGCTCTGTGGACACTTTAAGTTTATGCCAAAAGACCCACTTGGGACTCTTGAAATTTAGAAACATAAAATATATATATGTGTATGTTGTTGTAAGCAACAAAGTTTGTGATAACTAGTTACAGCAGTGATGGGTAAGTCTGCTTAATGATGTTGATCTATCTAAAATCTGAAGGAGAGAAAAATACCAAGAATCCATTGTAATCTCAAAAACTTCCCAGAGGAAATGATACACCAGCAGACTACTGATGATTATTCTTCTCTCTCAGCCAGTCTATCTTTAGCGTAGATGACGACATAGAGTAACCATGGCTTAAAAGTATCAGTGGTGTCTTCCTTAAAGGGACGGATGTAGGGCTATATTTTAGCAAGGCTTTTCTGCTTTAAAGCCTGTGTTTCTGTCATTGTCTGAAGCACGCAGCCAGTACATGCAACTCTGCAATGCCATGACTCCCCAGTCTCTTCTCTCCCAAGGAAAAAACACGGAAGCTTTTTTGATGTTCTAGAGAAATCTGTCCTTAATATTTAAGAGAGGCAGAAGAGTGTACTGTGGGAGCCTACACAACCACAAGGGTTTTTGGTTGTGTGGAAAATACTGATTATATGATGAGAAGGGGGAAATACAATCTGAAAACTATACCGTTAATGACATATCAGAGATAGCAAATGCACGGCAGAAAGATTAAATGAAATACACTAATATGCTAACACTGATTGCTTCCGGGTGGTGGGATTGTGGATGACTTCTGTGTGTGTGTGCTCAGTTACTTCAGTCATGTCCAGCTCTTTGTGACCCTATGGACTGCAGCCTACAAGGCTCTTCTGTCCATGGAATTCTCCAGGTAAGAATCCTGGAGTGGGTTGCTACGTCCTCCTCTAGAAGCTCTTCCAGACCCAGGGATTGAGCCTGTGTCTCTTGCATCGTCTGCATTGCAGGCAGACTCTTTACCCAGTGAGCCACCTGGGAAGCCCATTTATCTGTGTATGCTTCTCTAATTTTCAAATTTTCTATAGTATGCATATATTATCTTTACAAAATGAAACTAATATAAACTGTAAGATAATAAAATAATAAAATCAGGTAAAAAGAAGGTATCAGTGGTCAAAGTCATTCATTTTAACTCCCTTGCTCTAA
Source organism: Oryx dammah (assembly GCF_014754425.2). Classification (NCBI taxonomy): domain Eukaryota; kingdom Metazoa; phylum Chordata; class Mammalia; order Artiodactyla; family Bovidae; genus Oryx; species Oryx dammah. The sequence continues at coordinate 10,399,749 of NW_024070199.1, read as the reverse complement.
TTCTGGGTTCATTCCATAATCTTATTTATTATAATTTGGCTTCCTAGGTAGACAATTATACTGTGAAGACTGACTGAATTGCCAACAAAATTTTTTGCTCACTTGGCAGATTTATCCTTCACTTCAGATTGATTAGTTGGCTTCAGATTTCTATTCACTCTTTCACTCATATATTCAACAAATATTCATTGAGCCTCACTAGTTGTCAGGTACAATACTATTCCAGGTGCAGAAATAAATCAAGTAGAGTTTCTCCTGTTAAGCTTTCACAGTCTGATAAGGGAGACAACCAGAAGATGGATAAACGAATCATTGCAATGCAGTTTGTAAGTGCTGAGTGAGAGTTGCTCAGTCGTGTCCAACTCTTTGCGACCCCATGGACTACACAGTCCATGGAATTCTCCAGGCCAGAATACTGGAGTGTGTAGCCTATCCCTTCTCCAGGGGATCTTCCCAATCCAGGGATCGAACCCAAGTCTCTCTCATTGCAGGCAGGTTCTTTACCAACTGAGCTATCAGGGGAGCCCTAAAGTGAAAGTCTAAGTCCTAAGTATACTTAGTAAGTAAACTTACTAAATATGTTAGTGAAAATATAAGTGCTAAGGCAGGAGTAAATACAGGGTATTACTGAAGCACCAAGAGGGTAGCTGATTTAGATTCCTGGAATCTGGCAAGGCTTTGAAAAGAAGCCAAGTGTACATTGAGATTAAAAATCCTATTAATTTGGTTGACATGAATCGATACTTTGAACCTGATCACTCCTGGATGTATTGACAAAACCGAGCTCATGTTTTTACAAAGCTGATGTACTAAATGCTAACAAATAATAAAGTATAGAATGCTCTGCTGGAACATCCAACCTTTCTGACATTTTGGACATATCATATGTATGTGTGTGTGTGTGTGTGTGTGTGTATACACATATACAGTCTCTTTAAAACATAACATCCTTTTAATGATAATTATATCTTGACTTTCCTGTGGTCCTTTCAAGTTCAACTCAAGGCAAAGAGAATTTCACACTATGTATTCTAGTAGTCAGATCATTTTCTAGCCAGGAAAGAAGACTTCAAAAGAAGTCATTCAACCTTAAAATGTATCCTAAGAAATGGGATGAATTAGCATAGAGTAATGGTTACATTTGGATTTTGCACTAACCCTATTCTCAGATTCAAACCTGATTTATCCTTTATTATAAACAACTATATCTCTTCATATTACTGCTTCAAATAAAAAAATCATAAGATGTGTTTGGGAGAAGGTATTTTAATAATTTGCTAGAAATGTGTTTGGTTTGTAAAAATCATCCTAGAGCTATAAAAGCAAAACTTTATTAGGTAATTCTTTTGCTGTACTAGTTCATGCTTAGCAAACAAAGAGATTATATTTGATTTTTGTAATATAGATACAGACATTCTATTCTCTATAGAGCAGCTAAAAAGATACAGTCCAAAATATAAATTGTATCATTGTATTCTCCTACTCAGGCTTACCATATGGCTCAGCAGAGAAAAAAAAAATCTACCTGCAGTGCAGGAGACACAGGAGACACAGCTTCAATGCTTGAGTCAGGAAGATCCCCTGGAGGAGGGCACCCCAATATTCTTGATGGGAAAATCTCATGGAGGGGAGCCTGCTGTTGCTGCTGCTGTTGCTGCTTCTGCTAAGTCGCTTCAGTCGTGTCCGACTCTGTGCGACCCCATAGACGGCAGCCCACCAGGCTCCCTGTCCCTGGGATTCTCCAGGCAAGAACACTGGAGTGGGTTGCCATGTCCTTCTCCAATGCATGAAACTGAAAGGTGAAAGTGAAGTCGCTCAGTCATGCCTGACTCTTTGCGACCCCATGGACTGCAGCCTACCAGGCTCCTCCACCCATGGGGTTTTCCAGGCAAGAGTACTGGAGTGGGGTGCCATTGCCTTCTCCGATAGGGGAGCCTGGCAGGCTACAATTCTTAGGTTTGCAAAGAGTCAGACACAACCGATACAACTGAGCAGCAGCAGCAGCCTTCTCCTACTCTTACTTTATTCTGAATGAAACCATGAGTCCTTACTTTGGTTTATAAGATACACGGGAGCTGCCTGCCTCATTCATTTTAGCTTCCATGATCCCGCTCCGATCTCACTTTCTATCATAATTCTTGTTCAGTGCACCATTCTGGCCATTTTGCTATTCCTTGAACCTAGGAAATGTGGTCTAGCCTCAGGGCCCTTATGCTAGCTGTTACTCCATTATATGCATACCTAACTTTATTTTCTTGGGCTTTTGCTTAGATGCCATTCTTAATAGAAGTTTCTTCCCTCATCCTGCTACCTAAAATAGTCTCTCATTGTCATTCTTCCCAGCATCACTTCCCCACATCACCACTTTTTATTATGCTTTTTTCCCTAGCATTTACCACCATCTGGTATTATATTATATGCTTATTTGTTTATTGTTAGTCTATTCTACCAAAATTAAGTTTGTGCAGAGAGGAGCTTCTGTTTTATTTACCTTAGTGACTTTGTTGGTGCCTGATACAAAGTAGATACTCAGTAAGTGTTTATTGTTGACTTAATGTAGGTATACAGACTATATGGACTCTTTCAACACAGATGACCCTCCTAATACCAATATATAGAAATTCTGGAAAAGTATAAAAATAAATATTTTAAACACAGAGCTTAGCTTAAACTCAAGAACTGAAATTGTCTACATACCAAAATGTAGCAGTAACTTGAAGCCAGGACAATCAGTTTATAAGGCAACAGTAACATATATACATAGACTATATAAACCATAATAGCTTGAAACTCGAGTTTTAGTATCCACTTGGGCAAAGGAGATGTGTCATGGATTTAAACCTGTAAGCATTCTAGAAGGCCTGAATTCTGGCAAAGCTGCTCCTTAGATAAAGAACTTTTAAAATCTCTGAACTTGTCTTAAGGAAGCAATAGGAAAGATGGTCTCTATTTTAAATTAAAATAAAGAGTTGATTGAAATAATCTAAATCTGCAAGCCAAGTCCTCTTGTGATTGTGTATGACAAACCTACAGTTCCCATGTCATGTGAGACTCTCAAGTCAAGAAATCAGTGCAAAAATATGTGGTTCTGAACAAGTGAAAAATTTGAAGTGTTCAGCAGAAGTAATCACACAATTTTTCTCTAGTGATGCTTCCTCAACTCATGGCAAGTGTAAAGACTGTTAAACTGTTTTACCACAGTTGAACCAACAACAATAAATGAAAAACTACATGAAGAAGATAATTACGATGGTGTGATCACTCAGCTAGAGCCAGACATCCTGGAATGCGAAGTCAAGTGGGCCTTAGGAAGCATCACTAAGAACAAAGCTAGTGGAGGTGATGGAATTCCAGTTGAGCTGTTTCAAATCCTGAAGGATGAGGCTGTAAAAGTGCTGCACTCAATATGCCAGCAAATTTGGAAAATTCAGCAGTGGCCACAGGACTAGAAAAGGTCACTTTTCATTCCAATCCCAAAGAAAGGCAATGCCAAAGAATGTTCAAACTACCACACAATTGCACTCATCTGACACGCTAGTAAAGTAATGCTCAAAATTCTCCAAGCCAGGCTTCAGCAATATGTGAACCATGAACTTCCAGATGTTCAAGCTGGATTTAGAAAAGGCAGTGGAACCAGAGATCAAATTGCCAACATCCGCTGGATCATTGAAAAAGCAAGAGAGTTCCAGAAAAACATCTATTTCTGCTTTATTGACTATGCCAAAGCCTTTCACTGTGTGGATCATGATAAATTATGGAAAATTCTGAAAGGGATGGGAATTCCAGACCACCTGACCTGCCTCTTGAAAAACCTATATGCAGGTCAGGAAGCAACAGTTAGAACTGGACATGGAACAACAGACTGGTTCCAAATAGGAAAAGGAGTACATCAAGGCTGTATATTGTCACCGTGCTTATTTAACTTTTATGCAGAGTACATCATGAGAAACACTGGGCTGGAAGAAGCACAAGCTGGAATCAAGATTGCTGGGAGAAATATCAATAACCTCAGATATGAAGATGACACCACCCTTATAGCAGAAATTGAAGAGGAACTAAAAAGCCTATTCATGAAAGTGAAAGAGGAGAATGGAAAAGTGGGCTTAAGGCTCAACATTCAGAAAACTAAGATCATGGCATCTGGTCCCTTCACTTCATGGGAAACAGATGGGGAAACAGTGGAAGCAGTGTCAGACTTTATTTTTGGGGGCTTCAAAATCACTGCAGATGGTGACTGCAGTCATGAAATTAAAAGACTCTTACTCTTTGGCAGAAAACTTATGACCAAACTAGATAGCATATTAAAAAGCAGAGACATTACTTTGCCAACAAAGGTCCATCTAGTCAAGGCTATCGTTTTTTCAGTGGTCATGTATGGATGTGAGAGTTGGATTGTGAAGAAAGCTGAGCGCCGAAGAACTGATGCTTTTGAACTGTGGTGTTGAAGAAGACTCTTGAGAGTCCCTTGGACTGCAAGGAGATCCAACCAGTCCATTCTGAAGGAGATCAGTCCTGGGTGTTCATTGGAAGGATTGATGCTAAAGCTGAAACTCTAATACTTTGGCCACCTCATACGAAGAGTTGACTCATTGGAAAAGACTCTGATGCTGGGAGGGACTGGGGGCAGAAGGAGAAGGGGACGACAGAGGATGAGATGGCTGGATGGCATCACTGACTCAATGGACATGAGTTTGAGTGAACTCCGGGAGTTGGTGATGGATGGGGAGGCCTGGCATGCTGCGATTCATGGGGTCGCAAAGAGTTGGAACATGACTGAGCGACTGAACTGAACTGAACTGAACACGAAGAAGTGCTCTACCAGGAGAAAGAGTCAGCACACATTACAAATGGGTGGATTAGTATATGAAGAATTTGGAAAAAACTGAATAATTTGGGAGAAAGTATAAAACTTATGTGTTTAAAATTGAGAAAGTAGTGGATGAATTGAACAGCAGATTTTTCATTGCTGAAGAGGGAATTGGTGAATTGAAATTATGCAGAATACAAACTATGAAGAAAAGTGATGGAAGATAAGAAAAAGATTTGGATATGAAGGATAGAAAGAGCAACTCAATTTAAACTACTCAGAAGAGACGACAGAATGAGGAAGTGGCAATATTGTAAGATTCAATGGTTGGAAAGTTTTTAAAATAAGGAAAGACATGAATCTTCATGTTTAAAGCATCTCGGGCTTCCCAGGTGGCTCAGAGGTAAAGAACCCCCCTGGCAATGCAGGAGACGCAGGGGATGTGGGTTCATCCCTGGATCAGGAGAACCCCCTAGAGGCGGAAATGGCAACCCACTCCAGTATTCTTGCCTGGAAAATCCCATGGACAGAGGAGCCTGGTGGATTACAGTCTATAGGGTCACACAAAGAGTTGAACATGACTGAGAGACTAAGCACACACATTCCATTCATACCAAATTCTAAGCAACATAAAGAAAAATAAATTCAGTTTTAGGCACCTTCTTGTTAAACTGCAGACTGCCAAACACAAAAGGAAACCATTAAAGACAATTAGAACTTAATCAGAGTTCAGGTACTCTCATTGTGCTTGTCATACAATAACTACAAACACTGAGTTGATTGAGGTGAAGCTGCCATTCCGGAAGTCCAAAGAAGTATTAGATGTTGATAGTCTGGCAAAACTGGAAAGGAAAAGCTAACTTTGATGAGTAGCTACTCTGTGCCAGATATTAAGTCAGATTTTTAAAAAACGTGTATCTAATTTAACACCCAAGAATCCTTAAAATCATATTAAGTACATTTTATTTAAAAAGTGAAAGTGAGTTCAGATATAGGCATCTTGCTCAATCATGATATTGATAAATGAAAGAGTCAGAATTCCTGAGGGTTGGCCCCAAATTACACTAAACAGATATAAGAACTCAAAATGGAACAGAACAAAAGCCCACAGCTATGCTCCTAACCTGGTTGTGTAATTTTAGAGAAGATATGTAGCTTGTTTTCTCAACCATAAACTAGAAGTAAAAACAGAACTAACCTCATAGGATTGTTGTAGGGAATAGTTATCATATGTGAATAATATTCAACTTGGCACACATTGAATACTTTTTAAATGCTAGCTATGTGTATTAATTCCAGCTAACGAATTCATTATAGCTAACTAATTAATGAAAGTTAATTAATGAAAGCAACCTCAGATATGCAGATGACACCACCCTTATGACAGAAAGTGAAGAGGAACTAAAAAGTCTCTTGATGAAAGTGAAAGAGGAGAATGAAAAAGTTGGCTTAAAACTCAACATTCAGAAAACTAAGATCATGGCATCTGGTCCCATCACTTCATGGGAAATAGATGGGGAAAACAGTGGAAACAATGAGATAATTTATATTTGGGGGGCTCCAAAATCACTGCAGATGGTGACTGCAGCCATGAAATTAAAAGACGCTTACTCCTTGGAAGAAAAGTTATGACCAACCTAGGTAATATATTCAAAAGCAGAGACATTACTTTGCCGACTAAGGTCCATCTATTCAAGGCTATGGTTTTTCCTGTGGTCATGTATGGATGTGAGAGTTGGACTGTGAAGAAAGCTGAGTGCCAAAGAATTGAGGCTTTTGAACTGTGGTGTTGGAGAAGACTCTTGAGAGCCCTTGGACTGCAAGGAGATCCAACCAGTCCATCCTAAAGATCAGTCCTGGGTGTTCATTGGAAGGACTGATGCTGAAGCTGAAACTCCAATACTTTGGCCACCTCATGTGAAGAGTTGACTCATTGGAAAAGACCCTGATGCTGGGAGGGGTTGGGGGCAGGAGGAGAAGGGGACGACAGAGGATGAGATGGCTGGATGGCATCACTGACTCGATGGACATGAGTTTGGGTAAACTCCGGGAGTTGGTGATGGACAGGGAGGCCTGGCGTGCTGCGATTCACGGGGTCGCAAAGAGTCGGACACGACTGAGCAACTGAACTGAACCGAACTATGACAGCAGTCACTCATTCTAGAAAGACAACATGTTTTATTCATTTTTTTAAATTCTCTGTAACCATACATAACAGGGATTTTATTAACATTGAGTGAATTATTACTAAAGTGTAAAATTTATGTTCACACTATTAGCTATAGAAATATAAAAGAAGGTTAGACCTTGTCTGCTATTCTCTAAGACTGAAACAGCCAAGAAATCCATTTAGAAATTTCCCATCAAATGTGGTAGTTTGCAAAACTTTGAAGAATAAACTAAAGATCTCAGGAAAACTTTTTACATGGAACAGTATCTTCCCTTGAGTTTAGGATTCAATGCCTAAATACTGTACTCTAGAAGGAGAAAAATATGTCTGTTTCTCAGAAGATGTTCTCTGGATTAAAAAAAGTAATAATAACAATATCTATCAAATGGGCTTGATGGATATGTCAGGAAAAGCATAATGCATTAAAAGAGGATTATAACGTCTAGCTTGTAGTTTCCTGATGTACAGTGTGAAAACACTCTTTTCATCTAAATTTGTCACTAAAGCATTTTTTAAGCTATAATGTCATTCTTTCTTCAATCTAATATAGAAATAATCAAATGAAATGAATAAATGTATGGATGATAAAAATGAACACAATCTTTGGAATGCTTGCCATACTTTTGCTTTGGACTCCGGACTGAAAAAATTCCTCCTTTGGGAACTATTGAAAATTACTTCAGATCGTATCAGAATTTGTATACATTTTGTCTCTCCTACAGCATGTGAAATGATGCCAGTATTTAGTAGGTTCCAAAGAAATCTTTATTAAGTGTTAATTAGATAACTTAGATTGACAGCTACTGAAATGCCAACTAGTATGCTAATAGCCAAGGATGTCAGGACTTAAATAGCCCAGTGCTTATATGAATGCTTCCATCAACAACAGTCTTCAATCCTAAGTAACCAGTGAAGGATGTGTGTGGTCTCTCCTGATGCCAGTCACCAATGATTGGCTATTTACATATTCCAATTCCCAAACTTCCCTAATGATAAAACCCACCTGAGATGCACGAGAAAAATGCAGTTCGGCCCCTGCCTGGAAATTCTGCTCTGTGTGTGTGTGTGTGTGTGTGTGTGTGTGTGTGTGAGTCACTCAGTAGTGTCCAACTCTTCATGACCCCAGGGACTGTAAGCTGCCAGGCTCCTCTCTCCATAGCATTCTCCAGGCAAGAGGACTGGAGTGGGTTGCCTCTTCCTTCTTCAGGGAATCTTCCTGACCCAGGAATTGAACCCAGGCTCCTACCCTGCAGGCAGATTCTTTACCATCTGAGCCACCAGGAAAGCATGTAAATTCTGATTCTTTAAGTCTAAATGGACTCAGGTTTGTAGATTTTTTTTTTTTTAAAGAATGGTTTTTATGATTAGATAACAATTGTTTTAAAAAAAAACTAAACTAAAACTATTTTAATCTTCACAGCAACCTTTTGAGGTAAGTGAGGTGAATTTGTTGAGACTTAGAACCATTTTGTGACATCTTCA
>NW_024070199.1:10295378-10391280 GCF_014754425.2 Oryx dammah | reverse complement strand
AAATTAATGCTGCATTCCCCAAAGCCTGCAAGTCACCTGCTCGACTTTCTCTGCCAAGGCAGGCAAAAGCCTTTCATATTATTGCTGCTCCTCCAACTTGAAGAAGCCAAGGATGCCCTCAAACTAGGCCCCTGGATACAGTGAGGTCAGTTTCCAACCACTTAACTGGCACCAGGACACAGACTGTGTATTGGAGTCAGAGCGCAAGTGGATCTGGTTTGGTCTAAACTCTGATTCAGTCTGACAAGGAAAAAAAAAAAAGTCAGCTGTTTGGGGGTCTCTGCCTTTGCCCCCTAAGTGCACAGGCAAGCTCCATTTTCAGCCACGGAAGCTAGAGGGCTTTCAGTTTACTGCTGTTGCTTCTTACATACGGGCAACAGGCCAGGTAGCATTTCCAAAGGCAACAGCTTGTCTTAGTAAAGGCACAGAGACAGGGCTGCCTGTGACCTCCCAGTAGGAGCACCATTGTACCTTTTGTCATGCAGAGGTGTTTTTCAGCTTTTCTGCCTGAGAACTTCTGTCTGTTCTCAGATTTCTGAGTAAGCAATGTCAGTATTTACTAAGAACTTCCAGGTCCATGGAGAACATTGTGAGCAAAGCAGATCTAATCATTAGGTTGCTGCTGCTGCTAAGTCGCTTCAGTCGTGTCCGACTCTGAGTGACCCCAGAGACGGCAGCCCACCAGGCTCCCCCGTCCCTGGGATTCTCCAGGCAAGAGTACTAGAGTGGGTTGTCATTTCCTTCTCCAATGCATGAAAGTGAAAAGTCAAAGTGAAGTTGCTCAGTCGTGTCCGACTCTTAGCGATCCCATGGACTGCGGCCTACCAGGCTCCTCTGTCCATGGGATTTTCCAGGCAAGAGTACTGGAGTGGGGTGCCATTGCCTTCTCCAAATCATTGGTTACTGAGTCTTAAAAACATCAGGTTTGAGAGAACGTGAGAGGGGAACGGACTGCTCTGTCCTGTGAGTGCGTTTTTCTTCTGCACTTAATTTTGCTCTCCTGTAGAACGAGGATTGTTGGTCATCTGTCTTCGAATTTCTAGGGGTTTGCACAGGGCAGAACATAATGAATGCACAAGATGAGTTTTACTATAAATTTGTGAAGGAATTTAACTCTGTGATCTTAAGTGAAGAGCTTAATCTCATTTCTGAAGGAGGTAAGTAACAATAACTGGCCACCTAGTTCACAACGTGGTGGTACTAATGAAAGGAGACATATGAAAACACCCTGTTAACCATAAAAATGATCATATATGAAGACCAGGCAGATGGATTACGTCCCGTCATTATCCAACCCAGTGGATGGTATTACCACGGTGCCTGCCACAGAGTAAGTACTCAATGTCTGACGAGGAACTTGAAGCTTAATTTACCATGAGCAGCACGGTGCTCAATTTCACTAAATTCTCACTTCAACCCCATAAAGTAAAGATACTGTGTGTGTGTGTGTGTGTGTGTGTGTACGCTCAGTGCTCAATTATGTCCAACTTTTGGTGACCCCATGGACTGTAGCCCATCAGGCTTCATTATCTTTGGGATTTTTCCCAACAAGAATACTGGAATGGGTTGCCATTTCCTTCTCCAGGGATCTCCTGACTCAGAGATCAATATTATGGAATACATGAAAGAGCAAAAGCCTGGATAGATCAGTGACTTTCCCAAGGTCACCTATAGCAAGTTATGGAAGAGCTTGGACTGACCATGTGGGTATCATGTCAAAGTTTTGGTCCTTAACAATTAATGAGCAGGAATGAATGGGGGGGTGGTAAAAGAGAAGAGGGTGGAAGAAAATTTAATACAGAAGATTATAACTAAGGTAATGAATGTTAACACATAGGCAGCATAGAGAAGATATCAAACAATATTCCTGGGCATAATATATTTTGAAATCTAAGATATTTTTTTAAAATAAACATTCATGGTCTCAATACAATCTCCTTAGGAAAACAGCAAGCAAACAAGCTCTGTAATCAATTCCTTCAACAAATTTTACTACCAAAGCATGATGAGTATGTTGAAAGCTCTTGAAACTGTCAGCATCTGCTTTGCTGGGGCTCATCTCATCTGATCATTTATTTGACAGAGGAACAGCTCCAGCTTCTGCAGTTTTCCTTAAACTGCTGAGATTTTTTCCCCCCAATTAAATCACCCAGTGACAGCAGCAATTCTATTAGGCTACTTTCTTAACTCGGTCACAAAGCAGAAAGATAACAAAGCAAGGCATGCAACAATATAAACCACGCTAAGAACCATCACTCAGTGGTTTCAGATCCAAATCAAGGCTGTGAAATATAGGATGACATGAGATGCTGAAATGAAAAATAACAACCATGTTTCTCTGAGGCTCAGGCATTCTTACACAGCCACGTTTTATATAACAGTCAGCTCAGAGGGTTAGTAAAACACAGGCTGCGAAACCTGGAAACCCTCCTACCCACATTAAGCTAATTGAGTTGGAGACATCCAATCCATCACATTTGTAGGCTGATTCATAAGCAACTCACCCTGCCCTAGAGCAGAAAGTGAAATGTTATAAGCTGGCTACTCTTAAAATTTCAAGCCCAGCAACTCTGAACCTGTCAATATCTTAATGGGAGAGAGAAAAAGGAAGACTCTAATTCAAGCACACTTCTGTGACCCTGATGAAAAAATAAATACCCAGTGCACATTTTATGACTGACATTTCCATAAAGAGTTGAACCATGAATAGGAAACCCTCTCTGCCCAAATCCTATAGAAAGTGCATCTCCATTTTAGCAAGTTGATGGGGTAATTTAAAATCAGTCCTTTGCTAGGATGCAACTTCCATGCAGCATAAAGAAAATAATCTTATGACAGCTAAAAACCCAAATTCAGAGAGGCAAGATATTGTAGCTCTTGGCTTGCAGAGCTGGGCAAAGCTTATGATACTAACTAATGAACACAGACTACTGCCTCATACGTCAAAAATACTGAGAGGAATGAGAACAGAAGCAGAAGTCTGGCACTTCGAGCACTCTCTTGAAGCAAATGGGCTGTCTCACACCTTCTGCTGGTCTGGGGGAACCTGTCGATCTCTGTTACTGAGAGCCGTCATGGAATCAGGGGTGCCTCACTGATACACTGATCAAAATCGGTTGCTTTCTATCTTTCCTGACACATAAAAAAGATTTCTTCTTGAGGACAAGCATTTCTAAAGGGATGGAAGGAAACCTGAAATTCATTCCAACCAGAAATTCCTAACTTTGAGTCTGTGGTCCTGAGAGAGTCCATAGATAGGCTTTAAGTGATCCACCCTCTAAGTAATCATTCTTGAAATTTTATGCAAAAATTGTGTGGTATATATAAGTTGCTGTGAAAGTGAAAGTGCTGTACTCAATATGCCAGCAAATGTGGAAAACTCAGAAGTGGCCACAGGACTGGAAAAGGTCAGTTTTCATTCCAATCCCAAAGAAAGGTAATGCCTAAGAATGTTCAAACTACTACACAATTGCACTCATCTCACATGCTAGCAAAGTAAGGCTCAAAATTCTCCAAGCCAGGCTTAAACAGTACATGAACCATGAACTTCCAGATGTTCAAGCTAGATTTAGAAAAGGCAGAGGAACCAGAGATCAAATTGCCAACATCTGCTGTATCATCAAAAAAGCAAGTTCCAGAAAAACATCTATTTCTACTTTATTGACTTCGCCAAAGCCTTTGACTGTGTGGATCACAACAAACTAGAAAATTCTTAAAGAGATGGGAATACCAGATTACCTGACCTGCCTCCTGAGAAATCTTTATGGCAGGTCAAGAAGCAACCGTTAGAACTAGACATGGAACAACAGACTGGTTCCAAATAGGAAAAGGAGTACATCAAGGCCGTATATTGTCACCCTGCTTATTTAACCTATATGCAGAGTATATCATGTGAAATGCCAGGCTGAATGAAGCACAAGCTGGAATCAAGATGGCCAGGAGAAATGTCAATAACCTCAGATACGCAGATGACACCACTCTTATGGCTGAAAGCAAAGAAGAACTAAAGAGACTCCTGATGAAAGTGAATGAGGAGAGTGAAAAAAATTGGCTTAAAGCTCAACATTCAGAAAACTAAGATCATGGCATCTGGTCCCATCACTTCATGAGAAATAGATGGGGAAACAATGGAAACAGTGAGAGAATTTATTTTGGGTGGCTCCAAAATCACTGCAAATGGTGACTGTAGCCATGAAATTTAAAAGATGCTTGCTCTTTGGAAGAAAAGCTATGACCAACCCAGATAGCATATTAAAAAGCAGAGACATTACTTTGTCAACAAAGGTCCATCTAGTCAAAGCTATGGTTTTTTTTCCCAGGATCCATGTATGGATGCGAGAGTTGGACTATAAAGAAAGCTGAGCACTGAGAACTGATGCTTTTAAACTGTGGTGTTGGAGAAGACTCCTGAGAGTCCCTTGGACTGCAAGGAGATCCAACCAGTCCATCCTAAAGGAGATCAGTCCTGAATGTTCATTGGAAGGACTGATGCTGAAGCTGAAACTCTAATACCTTGGCCACCTGATGCAAAGAACCAACTTATTGGAAAAGACCCTGATGCTGGGAAAGATTGAAGGCGGGAGGAGAAGGGGACGACAGAGGAAGAGATGGTTGGATGGCATCACCAACGCGATGGACATGAGTTTGAGCAGGCTCCAGGAGTGGGTGATGGACAGGGAGGCCTGGCGTCCATGGGGCCGCAAAGAGTAGGACACAACTGAGTGACTAAACTGACCGATAAGTTGCTGTTGTTGTTTGGTAAGAAAAGGACTCTTTGTTTTGTTTTTGTAATTAATTTCTCAAAAAGGCTTATGACTTTGAAATGGTTAAAAACACTGTTGTCCAACATCCTATCTCATATCTGAATCATCTCTACAATATTTTATTGAGGGTTTTCTATCCTCTGAATACTTTCAGTTACACGAAGTTCAATATCATATGAGGCAGCCCGTTCTACCTTCAGACCGCTTGACTGAAATAAACAAATAACTTACATAGACTTTGTCTCCATATTGTTTACTCTAGAGGTCACAGGGCCTAAAGAAATTATAGAGAATAGTCGCTTATGATAAACAATTCAAAGCCAGAAACAGCCATGTCCTCTAAGCTGAGTCTCTTCTCCAGGGATCACATCACTCATGCTTTTGATGTTTCCATTTGAGATGATTTTAATCCCCTCACTGGACTATTTGCCCCTCTCTGGAAGCACTCCAATTTGCTGCCCTTCTCCCTGAAATATGCTTCTCAGATCCTAATGCCACACTCCGGAACAGTGCAGAATTATCTCTCTTTGTTCTTGATATAACAATTCCATTACTGTGGCTGAAAATTGCATTGACTTTTTCGGGAGCCCCATATACAGACAACTCTGACCCCCTCAATCTCCACTTTCTTTATTGTGTGTTGCTCATTTGTTCCCCACTGATCATTCTAAAAAAAAAAAAACGTAGAAAAGAGAAGAGAAAGGAAAAGAGAGACTAAAGAAACAGGAAGGGAAAGTGGGGGTAGCCATAGGAACATGGCAGGGAGCTGGAGACGGGGCTTTAAGCACTGGGAGTAAAATTCAAGCCGACCAACAACCATCTTCTCAGTCTTAATAACTACCCTAAATGTGTTCAGCACTATCCTCAGTATACAAATGTGGGAACTAGAGTTTACAGTGAAAGTGCAAGTCACTCAGTCGTGTCCGACTCTTTGTGACCCCATGGAGTATACAGTCCATAGAATTCTCCAGGCCAGAACACTGGAGCAGGTGGCCTTTCCCTTCTCCAGGGGATTTGCCCAACCCAGGGGTCGAACCCGGTTCTCCCACATTGCAGGCGGGTTCTTTACCAGCTGAGCCACCAGGGAAGCCCAGAGTTCACAGGGGCTCAGTGATTTCTCAAACAGCAGACTTCTGACACCCAGCCTGCACTGCCCAGCAGCTCTGGTAATGTAAGACAGCATTCCCATTGCATAGGCTGGTTTTTTAAATATGGCTTCTTTAACATTTGTTTTTAAAGAGCTATTTCATTGGCAGTTACACAAATATTCGAAGACATCTCTGAGGTAACTAATGAAGAGGCAGACGCTATTCTTATTGAATCAAACTAACACAGGTGATTTAACTGGAGAGACTGAAGGTGAGAGAGATTTTTATGCATTTTCACAACCTCATCCCGGCCCTTTGAGAAAGCTGAAAACTGGCATCAACAAATACAAAGTTAGTGATAACAATTTCTAGTAACACTTTCTGGACATTGGAATAAGTAAACCTCTGTGACCTGCTGAGCAGAACACACCTGCTTCTTTCCTTTTCTTTAGAAATAGAGGAATACATTCTGGTCTGAGAATCTGGGACCTGAATTCCTATCTCAGCTTTAGCATTAACTGTGTGTCTGCCCAGGGAAAATCTCACAACTGATCTTACTCGTGGTTTCTTTATATGTAAAATAACAGAGTTAGACTATAATATTTCACATGTTCCTACTCAGTTCTAAGCTCTCTAGTTCTGTGGGTTTACTGTTGAATATCAGGTCATCTGGCTTCTGAGAGAACTTATTGCCTGGGTCTATGCAGTTCTTTCTCTAAGTTGTATCAGGGTCTCATGTTGTTTGAGGAGGAGCCCCCTATTCTAACTCATATAAATATGCTCAGTGTCTAGGGGCAGCTCCGTTTTAATTATTCATAATAGATAAATGAACCTATTTTAGAAAGTCTATATGCAAGTTGTATATTGCTTGTTTATAATTAAAAGCCAGTTATATAAATCATTCTCTGAGAAAATAAACCACCAGTAAAACAACTTATTCAATTCCTTCTCTCATAATGCATGCGTGCTCAGTTGATTCAGTCATGTCCCATTCTTTGTGACACTATGAACTGCAACCCATCAGGCCCCTCTCTCCATGGGACTGTCCAGGCAAGGATACTGGAATGGGTTGCCATGCCCTCTTCCAGGGGGTCTTCCTGACTCAGGGATCGAACCCGCATCTCCGATGTCTCCATCATTGGCATGTGGGTCCTTTACCACTAGCACCACCTGGGAAGCCCTCCCACATAATATGAGAAGATAAAACCAGAACATTTCTAGAGTACCCGATCTGGAGGTTCAATCACTAGAATTTCAAAATGATTTTTGAAATGACTTCCACATGTGCCCTGTGGCCCACAGGTGGGGCTGGAGGAGACGATTCTGCACTGGTGCTACAGGCAAAGTGACTTCAAGAAGCGCCTCTAGAATGCATTTTAAATGCACTCACCTGTGACCCCAAATTGGCCACAAGTTCAAACACACTCCATGTTCTGCCAATAAAGAAGGAACAAATCACCTGCCTTCAGTGATTTCGGAGTCAGTTGGCCTGGGAGCGCGGCCTTGGGGTTAAATTCACTCACTTGACTCTGGCAACTCCTCTGAGAGTTGGGGAAAATCAATTCAACTTTCTCTACCATATTTTCTCGTAGAACATTCTCTCTTAAATAAATATTATGAGGCTTCTTTTGTTTATGTCAATAGAGGAATGTAAAAACTGCCTCCTGGAATTCCATTCATACTTAGTAAGGTTATATAAACCCTCAGCCATATAGTTTCTGTTCACTGCATGATTCATATGCATCTTGGTTTCCTTAATGTATTTAAGTTCTTCATAGAGAAAGGCTCTATTTCTTACTTCCTTTACCATCTCTCATGGTGTTTAGTAAAGTTCTAGCAATACACATGGCAGTCATTCAGTAAACACTGTGGCATCATGGAGTTCAAGACTGCAGTTTCCAATGTTAGCATGTGACAAAGTCCCCTGGAGAGGACATAAAAATACAGAGCCCAGGATTGGTGAAGTGCTATGGAACTGGGCCTCTGTGACTCTGATACACAATCAAGTTTCACAACTTCCTGTTTAAGTGTCTCAACTGGTAATGGTAGCAACAGTGGACAGTAGACAGAGAAAACGGCAGAGCAATGGTTAATACTACAAAGTGTTCAAATTTCAGGCTCTGCCACTTCTGCCCAGTGTGTTTTTAGGAAATGCTTTAACTTTTCTGGGCTTATGGTTTTCTTCCCTACTTACCCACCTTCTGTACTATGGGAAAACTGGACCGGATCAGTGGCTTCCTGGCTTTCTTGACCTTGATTACAATCAGAAATATACACTGTGAGCCAAAACACATTCACATTAAACTGGAGCACGGGTTCTACTTTTGATGTACTCTCATATTTCCTATTGTTCTTTTATTCTAGTCTAAAATTATAAAATGAATTGACTCCACATTTGATAGTAAGTCAGTTGCAGTTTGAAAATCCTGGACTTGATGATTTCTACTATCCCCTTCGGTTTTATAATTACATGGTTCTCATTTGCTGGTGAATAATTTAGCACGGTGACCAAGAGTGAGGGGTCTGATGTCAGACTAGCCGCACTCATACCCCAGATCTAAGAACTAAATGTGTAACCTTAGAAAAGCTTTTCTACCTTCTGAGCACCCACTTTCCTTGTCCATAAAGTGGGAATAATAAGAAAACCTGTCTTACAGGGTGGCTAAGTGAAATAACCCAATGCATGCAAAGCACTTAGAATAGTGCCAGCATATATTCGGAATTCAATAAATATTATACTTTATATTGTTATCATTTCTCCTAAAACAAACTCTATACAGAACATTTGGTGAGCAAATGTAAAAAGTGAGCAAACATAAAAAGAAAAATTCACAAAACTGAACTTTAGACCTTAGCAGCTGTTTCATAGGACCCCACCCCCCACCACTGCCCCCACCAAAGTAACTTAGGAGTTTTGTTGAACAAATATAAATGGACAAACACAAACTATTGATACAAGCAAAATCTCCTTGTTAAAGAAAACCCCAGGTAACATACACTTGATTTCAACAACAATAAAATTGTACCACACAAAATCATGCTAGAGTTATCCCTTCCAGTTCAAAGAAGTGGGATTTGATCTGTATTTAGAATTAGTGAATTCTGATTATAAATACATTGCCAGACATAAAACAAAAACTGTTTCCATTTTCATGGGTTAATAATATTCTCCAAACGTTTAATATAGCTAATGTGTGAATTCAGTAAGGGCATTATATATCTTTATTTTATTGCCCAACAGTTGCTAGGTATGCACTTGTTACTATGAAGCAATACTTTTTAATTTTTAAGCAGTACATCCTTAAGTAATACAAAATTATATACCTAAATCAGTGCTTCCCACCAAGTAGCTACCTTGAAAGATTGATTATAACGTTCTAACATCCTCCAAAACTAGCCACAAAGCAGAGTATGTTTCTTAATGCTTCAGCAAAGTTTTGTTTGGATCAGTCAAAACCTGGCTGTGTTCCCAACTTATTTGCTATACTTTATTTGAACTAGCCAAAGGGACATTCACTTTCACGTGAAAGACAACAATTTTGAATGATACACCTTTGCTTAGCTGAGATGGGGGTATTCTGTAGTATAAAACCATTCTCTTAAAGACAGCGCATGGGAAAATATAATAAGAGTTCATCTCTACTGAGAGTTCAAAGAGTTGATTAATCTTAAATTTAGATCTCTTCTTATATACACATACATTTTCTACTTTATAAATGAAAAGTAATTATCATTTACTGAACACCTACTAGGTGCCAAGTCCTATTCTAAAGACTTGCCACGTATTATCTTAAGTAAGTCCTACAATAATCCTGTGAGTTCCATGTTATTATTTACCATAGGAGAGAAGCCAATAGATTTGCTAAAGGACACAGCTAGAAAGAAAAAGAGCCAGAATTTGAGCCCAAGGAGGTCTGATTCTAAAAGTCCTTCTGCTTTCCCCTGTACATTATTGTTTTTCTGGATTAGCTGGGAAAGAGTTTTTTAAAAAATCTAAAACTCAGGGGATGTCAACATTTATTTATGAATAAATGCATGAGATGTGGAATAATGTATAGACAGATACACACACACACACACACACACACACACACGGGCTTTCCTGGTGGCACAGATCGTAAAGAGTCTGCCTGCAATCCAGGAGACCCAGGTTCAATCCCTGGGTCGGGAAGATCCCCTGGAGAAGGAAATGGTAATCCACTCCAGTATCCTTGCTGGGAAATCCCATGGCTGGTGAGCTATAGTCCATGGGGTTGCAAAGACTTGGACACGACTGAGAGACTTTCACTTCACTTCATGTATATATATATGTACATGTATATGTGTGTACTAATAAAAACTATTGAAAACATGCTTACTAATGGTTACAACTCTGAATTTCTTAAATGGGGGAGGAATGTAGGAGTTACACATTGTTTTAGAGCAACAATAACCACAGCATCATTACCAACAGATATAATAAGCATCCTTTACTGGTGGGCAGCCTCTGTGAGCTTTATGTATATTACTTCTAATTCTTATAGAAAGCGTTGGCAGTAGTGAAATCCTAGTCTTAAGAAGCAGTGTGTTGAGTCTTGAGTTAACCCTTTAGGAGTAACTAAATCGACAAATAATCGCTAGTGACACCTAGTTAGGATTGTTCTAAACATTCTCATTTGAAAAGAAAAAAAACTTATTATGCCTTTAATATACATAACAATCTAGTATTTCTTAGAGAAAAATTCATTACTATTGTTGTCATTACACAGCTGGGAAAAATAAGAGATTTGGATGTCATTCTCCTGATTTATCTTTCCACAGCCATGGCGGGGACCCATTAACCCACGCTGGCTAGTTCCAATGAACATTTATGAATTGCGAGATACTGTGGTAGGTCCTGTGCCCACCATTTTCTTCTTCCCTTTTTCCAGTTTCTGGCTTAAACACCCAGGATTGTTTGAGGTATGCTATTGGTACACTTCCCAACTAATGATAACTGAAGCAAGAAATGTTTCATTCGCTTAGAGTTTTGATCAGGAGCGTTTGTGCCTGGATTCAGTATATGTCTGTCAAGGCCATATTTCACTCACATTTCCTCTTGCCAAGGTTCTGGGCCTGGAACTAAATGCATTTTTCACAAATATGTAAATCTCTGCCAAACCATTCTTAGGCTTTTATTAACTAAGTGCTTCTCAATTTAGCCTCACAAAACTGTTCTTTTTTCCCCCAAGACCAGATGCTTTCTGAACCATCAGGTCAGCTGCTTATACCATCTAGTGGAGAGAGACAGAAATGAACAATGTTTACATTTTTGAAAATTTACTAATTTTCTAAAATAGCAAAATCAGCTTAGTTTTCTAACTAGTAATACTAATAAAAGGACTATGGCTAGAAAGGAAAACAAATACATAGTTTTCAGCTGATGGCCAGGAATCCATGACTGTTAGAGTCAACATATTTCATAAGCTTCTTTCCTTACTCCTTCCTTTCCTCCCTCGCCCTTTCTTTCTTTCTCTCTCCCCTTCTCTTCGTGTTCTTTCTTACTAAAATCAGTGGCCAATTAAGGTGGTGCTAATGTTAAAGAACACGCCTGCAGGTTTGATCCCTGGGTTCGATCCCTGAGTTGGGAAGATCCCCTGGAGGAGGGCAAGACAGCCCACTCCAGCATTCTTACCTGGAGAACCCACGGACAGAGGAGCTTGGCTAGCTACAGTCCAAACGGTCACAGAGTCAGACACGACTAAAGCAAGCATTCACACATGCACAACAAGTATTAACCAGTCAATCCTAAAGGAAATCAACCCTGAATATTCATTGGAAGGACTGATGCTGAAGCTAAAGCTCCAATACTTTGGTCACCTGATACGAAGAGCTGACTCATTGGAAAAGACCCTGATCCTGGGAAAGATTGAAGGCAGGAGGAGAAGGGGATGACAGAGAATGAGACGGTTGGATGGCATCACAGATTCAATGGACACGAGTTTGAGCAAACTCCAGGAGATAGTGAAGGACAGGGAGGCCTGGCAAGCTGTAGTCCATGGGGTTGCAAACAGTAGGACTTAGAGACTGAAGAATAGTAACAAGTATTAAAAAGGCATTTAATGTTTGGATGACTCGATTCTAGGCACTATAGATGAGCCATGTATTTTTCAGTTATAAGATATGATCCTCATCAATGAGAAATGTATAACTCAGTTTAAAACATAGAAACATTAGACAACTAAGGCTTGTCCATGAGATTCTCCAGGAAAGAATACTGGAGTGGGTTGCCATGCCTGCCTCTAGGGGATCTTTGCAACCCAGGGATCAGACCTGCTTCTTTTATGTCTCCTGCATCGACAGGAGGGTTCTTTACCATAGCACCACCCGGGAAGCCCACTAATGCTTAAACATTGTGATAAACTACTCACTGCTTCATGGTCTCCTCAGTGGTCTTCTCTGTCCACAAGACCCCTAACACGGTAGTACTATTTCCTGCGATTCGGTCCCCAGCATCCTCCTCCCCCTTTGCTAAGCAGTCCCATCCATACCACCTCAACTATACAGAAAATGCCTACGTCTTCATTTCTCAATAAGATCTATCTAAATTCCCAGACCTTTATTTCAAACTGCCTGTTAAGCCCTTCTACTTGAGTGTAGCAATATATAGCTCAAACTCAATTATTCAGCTCTAACCTCAGAATCTCTTCACCCCACCCTTAAATCTATCCTTCCTCTGGCATTCTTGATTACCTGCCATGATACTTCCCCTATGCAATTGGTCAAATTAAAAAAAAAAAAGTGTGAATTTACATCCATTTCTTTCTCTCCTCTATTGTCTATACTCAATGGGTCTCAAGTTCCAGAGGGTATCTTTTTCTCAATAATCTTTCTAGTTCATTCCATCCTCCATCCCCAGTGTCTCTGCTGTATCTCAGAGCGTGTCTACCTGTTGCATTTTGCCTGATGTCCTTGATTGCAATACACCTTTTTCTTGTTTTTTCTCCACTCTGCTGCATGACATGACTAATGGTCTAATTTGCAACTCTGACTGGGAGTCTCCTCTTTTTAAATTGCATAGTCATTCCTCATTACCTACAAGGTGAAGTCCAGTCTCCACAGCAGGCCCTTCATTACCTGTTCCCATCCATCTCCCTTGTTTGAAGACATGCTTTGGACCCACTTCTGTATACCTTCTTAGTCCTTACATTCCATCTCTCTGCCCAACTCAATTACAAATAAAAAGGCCTGCCATTTCTAGAATTCCTCCATACTGATACACAACTGCTAGAATCTAGGACAACCTTGACCAATCTGCTTTATCTCCAACTTCCTTCAAGTCAAAAATAACCTCCCATCTAATGCTTTCTCTGACCACACCTGTCCCCAGATCTCCAGCTCAGAAAAAAAATGAAAACATGTCTCTAGGTCTTGGGAGAATTTGCCTCTCCTTTGCTCCTTTCTCCATTGCACACACCATGACAGGTTGTATGCATACATCTCCAAGTTCGTAAACCTATCTATTGCATGTAAGGAACTTGAAGGCATATTGCTCTTTGTTTCCTCAGGGAATAACATAACTCCCACATACAGGAGACAGTCGAAGAGATTTTACTGTATAAATGAATGAATAAATAAATGAATCAATCAATATTCATAAGAGGTTCTGTTCATATTAAATGTAACTGCATTTCAGAAATGCTAGATGGTTTTCCTAGGTTACCCTGCCAGAAATTGCAGAGTCAGGATTCAAAAATCTATTTTTTGGCTCCAAAGCCCATGATGGTTTACAATAACCACACTAATTTCTGCCTGGAAGCAATGAAAACCTGGACTGGGATAGTAAATGTGGATAAAAAGAGGAAGGTGAGAACACTCAGACATTTGAAAACCAATAAGAGATTACAATGAAAAAAATTCCATAAGAAACTTCAAAGTTTTTCATTTAGAATATTAGAATAATACTATTACATACTAATATCAAAACATCAATAGCAGTAAGGATAGCTACCATTTTTGCATATTTCTTATGGGTCACACTGAGCTCTTTGTAGAGTTAAAAACTCAAAGAAACATCAATGAATGCCATTATTTTACAAATTAAAGAAACTGAGGCTTAAGGCAGTTAAAAAAACTTGAGAGAGCTCACACACCTAATAATTAGAGGACCAGGCATTTGATCTGATTGAGTCTGATTCTAAGGCCAGGGTGAATTTTTATGTTAAACTTTTCTATTGGTTGTACTAGCCATCGTCTATGTATCTATTATGTTAATAGTATTTTCAGAAGTGTATATATCCAAACAAAAAATAATTTTATTTGGAAGAAAGGGTCTCATGACCAAACATGTTTGGAAAATAGTGTATTAACCATGTCCCCATCTTAGAAGTTTATATTGCATAATATCTTACTAATGACTGAGAAATTCTTCAATAAAGTTAATGCATCTAACCTCTCAAATGTTTTCAGCATTCATTCCTTTATTTTCCTTATAATGTTGACAAAATCCCAGTGGAAATACTTTGGGAAATGCTGGCTTAGTTTTACTGTAGATGTCAATGAGGGAGAAAGAGGAAAAATAAAAACAAAAATAAGATGTGGTCCAGTTTACAGGAGCTTATACATTTATTAGGAGCAAGATAAATGGAATACCTAAAGGAAAAGACAATACCCGATTCCACAAAAATTATTCAGATTAATAGAATAAGGTATACCTTAAAAAGCTAATTATGCAAACTCCTTGCATTACAGGATGTTATAACCAAGTGGAGTCAGGCAAGAGTTAATAAGAAAGACTGCATGGAGAAAGAGAATTTATTACTGTGGCTAAAACGTACTTTCCTATAAGTAGGCTCTGGCAACTCTGGTAAGAAAATAGTTTTTGGAACAAAGTACACTCAATCTTTTCTGCCTTCATTTCTGTATATTGGCTTCTTCATTTGTGAGCTATCACTCCCTATAATTTTCCCAAATTTACCCTTCCCCCAGATTCCCCATTGTTTTCCCATATACATTTAACAAATGCCCATTTGTTCAAGACTGTAAGAGTCTATCCTAACTTCTCATATTCTCACTTTCCAGTAAATCTTCCAAGAATCATTTATCTGGTCTCAATGAGAATCAGAAGACAGAAAATCATGTTTATCTGATTAAAGCAATCTATACAAATCTATTGAAAAAATAGCTTTAATCTTCCCTGTAAATAATCACTGATGGCTTTGAATATAAGATGTACCAACTTTTGGGGTACCTTAGGAGATGCTGCCAATTTTAATTGCAAGATGTCATTGATTTTAGGACACACTCAGATTTCAGATATGTAATACATGAGGAAATAGGTTTAAAATTGATGAAATGCTGTATCCATAATGATTAGGCAAGGGGACAACAGATGGAGAAAAATAAGAAGTCTATGCCTTCATTTCTTGCTTATTTAAATATCAATGGCACCAATCCCCCAGAAGTCAACTGTTCATACTGCCAATGACAAATAATTTAACAAGTATTTTGAAGGTCTGAGAATATAATAATGAATAAAACCAATACAGATCGACCTTGAAGGCATTCATATAATGATGATAATATTGACAGTAAATTTACTAAAACAAAATTAACAGTTATAAATAACAATAGAATTAAAATAATTAGTTAAATTTCTGATCAAATATGGTAATGTGAAACAGCATAGAGTAGAATTATTTATTTATTGATCAATGTTTGAATCTGTAACTTGTACAATGCTCATTTCTGAAAATTGTAAGAGTTTATGAAATCCAACACATATAGAATGAACATTTTAAAAGATGAATAACCTAATAAAAAGGACAGAAATAGATCTTGCCAGGTCTTGGGAAGGATAAAGCATGAGGGTTGTGGTGTGGATGTATGTACTTGGGTTTTTCAATGACACACACATACTGTGAGAACTGTTTCTCAATGCAGAAAACTCTCCAGTTGCTCAAAATGCAGTGTGTCTCTCTTGCTGAGAAACAAATTTTTACAATCTCAAGAGATTCTTCAAAAGGGAACTAGCCCCAAATAACGAGCTCTTGTCTTGGAAGAGGAACATAGTCCCTTGGGAGTTTACTACTGGGTAGATAGAAATATTTTAAAGATAGAACCTATTTCCCTTCTCTTTTCTCTTCATGTTCCCATCTATCAACACTCTTCCCTGTCCTCATTTAGGAAAGTAAGTTTCTTACAAATTCACTTATATTTTGTATCTGCTTAACTTTTAAGAATAAGGCTATATGGGGGGGAAAAAAAGACCTTCAAATTTTACACACCTAGAGCCAACAAAAGACAATTTGACCCTAAGATCTCTTTAAAAATAGCAGAACAGTTTAGGGGAAGGTAACATAGCACAGGAGTGATAAATACAGATTTTGGAGCCAGAAAGATCTGAGACACCAATGAGGACATTCCTATTCACTAGTTCTATGATTGAAAGGGAACTTTGGAATTTTAAAATCAGGCACACTGCCTCACTGACGTCAAATGAGACAAATAAAATAAATGATTATAAGATATTTGCCATGGTAGCGGATTGATGAAAACAAAGTCAAAAACAACATTCGTTGTGTTTACTATGTGCCAGCCACTTATTAAGCAATTTACAAGTGTCATTTTATTTAATTAGTATAAACAAGCTATGAGATAAATATTATTATCACCTTCATTTTACAGAGGAAGAACCTGAGATAGAGAGCTAACAGATACTCTGTAAAGAGTACTCTGATAGACGCCTGGGGTCTCATAGTACCTAAGATTCAGGAATTTGAATTCCTATTGTACAGTAAGGATGAGCAATACATAATTAGAACTCAGATTCCCTCGGAGAGCAACAGGCATATTTAAAATCACAATTTACTGTCTTTTGTGTCCCCATCACCTATTATGATACCCATAGTAGACACTCAATTACTATTTAATGAGCTTATCTAAACTGAAAAGAAAATGCTCACGGTTTATTATAGGCCTGTTTCTTTCCTAGAGGATTCTAAAGTAGCATCTGAAGAGAACACATCCCCATCTGGAGGCCAAGAAAACAAATTCTATCCAATTCACTGCTAAATTGCATTTCTCCTTCCAACCCCATACTTCACACTGGCCGAGGTGCTCTAATGAAAACAGGCTAAGCAATCCATCTATCCGCCAAGCAGCGGGGGTGCTCCAAAGGCAGATGAATCTTAGAACTGAGGTTTCAGGCGCTTCGCAGCAATGGGAGAAAAGACTGTAAAACCTGCAACAGGCAGATTACTCAGCTAACCGTTGGGAGCCCACTAAACATGATATTTAAACTGTCCTCCAGCAATCTCACACTCTGTTCAGGCATGCCATATGTAAATTCCTAATTAATAATAGAGAACCACATTGCTGTCTATTTTTTTTAAGATTCATTTTGATTATAATATTTTGATACTATTTTTATTGAAAAAGAAATCTTTTTTAGGATTTATTTAAGGTTTATTTTGACCATTTGAAAACTCTTTACTGAAACTGTCAGAACATTGTTTCTGCTTGGTCACGAGGCACGTGGGATCTTAGCTCCCCGACCAGGGACCGAACCTGCAATCCCTGCAATGGAAGGTGGAGGCTTCACCACTGGACCGCCAGGGAAGTCCCCAACCTGCCTTCTAAGTAGGATGCAGGGGGAGGCATCTCACTGTGTGTTTTGTCTCCTCACTCTTCCCCCTTTTAGTGCTTGACCCAAGAGCACCAGACAGATCAAAGAAGCAACAAGGTTGAAACTGTGCCAGGTCAAATGGAGAATTTATACCCTCTTAGTACATCTCTGACTCTAATAGGCTTCCTTTATGAGAAAATAACACATTAGTTTTTAATCAGGGCAGGTTTTCCAAACACTTGAACTGTGATAATATAATAACCTCTTAACGACTTGATTAGGAAATGTGTTTTTTGTGACTGAACGTCCATGTGCTGGCGTCTGATTATGCAGGGCCATGCTGGGGCCAGCTCGTCCTGTCTCATGAGAACCTCACGCGCCCATCTTTGTAAGTGCATTCAGCGGCTTCAGGTTGGTGACCTGAAATCAGCCACAATGGCGGTGTGCACACTGTGACATTGGGAAACACAACACCCTGGGCTGTTTTCTTTTCTGGAAAAATTGTGCACATATATTTCTATCACTGTTGCCGATAGAAGAAAGGTACACAGGCTCTTCATTAAGACAATCTAATAGTATATCTTGTTTAGCACAAACAACACTCTAGAGGGTCATGACGGAAGCCTCCTGGCCCCAAAATAGCTAACTGGCAGGCTGGGTGCAGAAGCCCTGGACGAGGTCACCTTTCCATTCTCTTTACAATACACTGGGGGGCCACACTGCTTAGCTGGTAATTCCAAAAAGGAGAAAAAGCCTATTCTAACCTTGACGTTTCGTATCAGAGATTTATTATTCACAGGTGGCTACTTTTAAAACTGATGTGAGAAATCTTCAACAAAAGACATCACTACAGTAAAACCAAAAACACCAGAAAAATAAATAAATAAAGAACATAGTAAGAAAAAAGATAGAAGGGAGCAACTGAGACAAAATAAAACTGAAGAAAACAACCATAGTGGAAGACACTGAACTCTGAGATTCCTGGAGTCAAGAGATAAAGGGGAGAGAGGAAAGATTCCTTTATATCTGAGAAATGATCTTCAGAAAAAAACAAAGTTGCCTTCAACTTGAATAGACATTTACCAAATGAGGCATGAAGCAGCATTATACATGGTATAATCCCCCAAACTGCAGATGTTCAGTAATTAGATTATCAAGTATATGCTGAATATGTAACATACAAAATGAAGATCTGATAGTCTTTTTATTATTTTGTTCACATTTTTTTTTTACTGTTGCCAGATTAGCTTTAGACTAGCCTCCATCATCCTTCTCATCTTAAAGCCATTGGGAACTCTGCTCTAGAGATGATTAAAAAAAGGACGTGGTAGGAAGAGGGAAAAGGCAAGTTGGGAGGACTAACAGGAGGAGAGGCTTCATGGAGGTTCTTACAGGGATTCCTTCATCCAGTTAGAGAAACATCTGAAGTGCAACTCCTCTCTGTGCAGTCCAGTCTCCCAGAGATTTCAGGTTGGTGACCTGAAATCAGCCACAATGGCGGTGTACACCGTGACATTGGGAAACACAACACCCTGGGCTGTTTTCTTTTCTGGAAAAATTGTGCACATATATTTCTATCACTGTTGCCGATAGAAGAAAGGTACACAGGCTCTTTGCCCTTTTTCAGTTTACACTGGTCAGTACTGATTCAGGATGAGCAAACTGTTGTTGTTGTGGTTGCAAAGATGAAAGATGCTTAAAGCAGGAAGGGATTCATCTGACCCTGGAGTGAAATCACTGATTTCTACAGTTAGACCAAACCCTTAGAGACAATTTTGTGTGAGCTCCTGCTGAAGAAGGAGTCCTTTCCTCTGTATTACCTCTAGGTCGTCAGACAAGCCTGGAAGGTTTCTGGTGCTGCTGCTAAGTCGCTTCAGTCGTATCCGACTCCGTGCGACCCCATAGACAGGCAGCCTACCGGGCTCCGCAGTCCCTGGGATTCTCCAGCCAAGAACACTGGAGTGGTAGCTACAGGCAACTCCTAATTTACAAAAGAGTATTTTTTGGAGGTAGCACTAATTGACATAAGTTGTGGTCTTACAATGATCCCAAATATACATTCCTATTAATTATACACAGTGGTTGTGCTTATGCCCACCAATATCATGATTCCAACATGACAGCCCTAAGTATGAGAAGGTAAATCTCTGTTCTCTATGCTTTTATCTCCTCTTCTCCGGGGTGACCATACCTATTCCCATCCATCAGTGATTTCCAAAGAAAATTCTTTGGAAAGAGTTCTTTTCTTTCTGGGAAGAAATGAACAATGAGTTTCAACAGCAAAATATTAAATATTGACTGGAATGTGATAATTAGCCTAATATTCTAATTAATGTGTGGTAACCAGAACTAGTTCATTTAATAATGCAGGTTTAGGCTGCCAAAGTACTTAAAATGTACCAAATTTTGGAACTATATTAAACATAATACAGACTTTCTCTGATGTTTTGGAAGGTATAATAAGATCCCAGAAGACATCAGGGAAACCTTCATGGCTACATTTTCTATTGCAACACAGCTGTATGAAAGTGCCAGAGAAGTGAATGTTTTAGCTAACAAAATAAAAAGTTTTTAGCCAGATCAAGGAGCTATTTGGTAGTTTTTTTGGTTTGTTTTGTTTTACATTTATGTTCGCTCCTATTACATCATTGACTCTAGTTCCACTTTCCCTTTTATTGACTTTAATCAACATTTATAAGCTTTTACCCAAGACACAAAATCCCATAGCATCAGCAAAGCAAATGACACAGTAAACTGCAACCAAGGAACACAGAAATTTCTTAACGCTCATTTCATTGTCCCTTCCTGTCAAAATAGCACTTACCAAAAAATTGTTTTAAATCTAAGAAAAAAAAAATGTAGAAAGCATTGGAAAAGTATGACACCAAATAGAAAGAATTATAAAATAGAGCTGTTGATGAACCAACTCACAGTTTCTTTTTTAGTCTACAAGGTGAGGCAATTACTAGGTGTCATCATGTTATATTTATCTGGAGCCAAGCAAACAGAGGGAGAAATACAATTTGAGCGAAATCTTGATGTCCTTGTGGGCTCTGTAAATACACGGATCAGTGTATTTTCCCATTCAGTTTGTCAGTGTTTGGTCTCTCCTTAGCCCATTTGCAGAAACTAAAAGGATTTTCCAGACACGTAAACAAATAACAGTAAGAGTAACTGTCCTGTCACCTGTCAGGAATTCCAGGTAAACCTCCAAACCACAGAAAGACCCTTTGACCACCATGTCCCACTGTAGTGCTTTAAAGGAGCCCCACTTAAGCCAGCAGACATCTCCCTCAGCAAATGCATAACCATCCCCTGCCGCCAGCTCTAAGAGCAATAGAACTGACCTTCAGAGGAGAGATGTGAGACTGCAGGACATATCCATGGACATTTTCTATCTGAGACAGGTTCTTTTCTGACACGTGCACCAGTTCAGGGCCTCTCACTTCGTGGGTCAGTCGAGGTAAGGAATGATCATGTGGAGCGTCCTCATCTTGATAGCGATACTTCTAGGAGAAGAGGCAAAAAAAAAGGCAGAAAAAGCATGAGTGTTTACCGAACTTCACGGTCTCCCTTCATTTACAGGGCCCAGAGCACATCTATTGCTGACGTTGCCCAACAGGCTTTGCTGCAGTCCCTTTGGGTGGACACCTAAACTAGGTCAACGGCAAGCCACGTTGAACCAACCATCAGTGCCAACCAATGCTGATGACTTGTTTTTGCCTATAGTGTACTATCTCTCTTTATAAAACATAGAAGCGTGATAACAAATGACACTGAGACAATTTACCTAAGTAGGTAAGGAGGTATCTCTCCAAAGGATCAGAATATCTAAATATGTGCTAAAAATTTTAGGTCAAGGATGGAAAATTAAAAAAAAAAAAAAAAAAAAGAAGTGTAGAGCAAGAAGACAGAATTCTGATGCAACCAGTTGGGGAACCTAATTTTGATTCAGAAAGCATGAAAGTTGTAAGTTTTCTAGGAAATAAGGGAAAATTTCTGCCACCTACATTGTTTGTATTGGCCTCCAAAGAAAGAATATTTTCTTCCTTTCATATCCAAGGTGGAGGAGTGTTGATTTGGGTTAGTTAGACTCTAGGACAAAGGTTCACAATTTCCAAAGATGGAGCTTTCGTTTAAAGAACTTAAAAATTAAGGGGAAAAAAAAAATCTGCCTGTATCATATTGAGAAGATTCCCTGAGGGGAAAGAGATAATAGTTCATTCTTTCTTGGTCCCTTTTGCTCTTTGTCATCTTCCTTCCACATTCCTGTAATAGTAAGAGCATCCTCTGGCAAAAGTAAGGCCCTCCTCTGGGTCTTCCAAGCACACCAAAGGAAGCTAGCAGAGAGAGAAAAGGGCCAGGACAAGGCATGCTCTGTGGAGGGTAGACATGGCCATGGGTCAATCTCCATCTCCAGCCTTGGCCTGGGTGTCCCTTTCTTCCTTCTCTCTTTGCTTCTCACCCCATTTCCTTCAGACCTACCCCACTGCTAGAGTCTCATTGTTTCATGGCTATTAGTCTACTTGGGAAAGAAAAAAGGGAACACTCTATATCCCACATGCAACCCAGCTAATACAATGTTAGTTTGCCTTGTTCCTCCTTTGTTCCCTGTGAATGGCAAAGGGGTGATCAGGGGCAGAGGTCCAAACATTGACATAACACAACAGGTTTACCTGTAATGCCTACCACTTCCCAGTACCCCTTTATTATCATCACCAACAGGTACTATTATCATATCAGGTTACAAACAAACAACACATTTTCTTACAAAATCATGCTTATGTTTCTCTCATTTTTAGGTGAAAAATATGATTTCTTAAACATCAGCTCTCCCGCTGACTCATAAACTGACAGTAACAAGAGGAACCGCTCAGGGTTGGCAATTCAATCTGGAGTCCATTCTTATTCAGAAGTTGATCATCATTACTTTCATTTTCCAGGGAGGCTTTCCACAATGTTCCAAGCTTAATATCAGTTTCAAAACAAAAATTACAGCTGACAACACCATGAACCAGTTTGCAAAGGACTCTCATTTATTTCTTTCACTGCAATTCCTCTTGTCTATGATGCTCCATTTTTCTTATGAGAGAACTGACATTTAGAGAGGTTAAGAGACTTGTCCAGGACCCCCTACATACTGGTCATGAGAGCCAGGACCCTGTCCAGATAATTGGAATCTGAATCCTTTTTCTACTCTCATAAAGCTCCCATTCCCCGCTCCCCCATTCCCAAAAGGAGATGAAATCCAAGCCTACAGCAGCTTGGTTAAAAAAAAAAAAAAAGCACTTTATGGAGGATAGATGACAAAATGAGGCTAGAACATTCCTGTGCATTACAAAATACCATACTTTTATTTTCCTAACTCTATGAATAATTTGGGAAGGTCATCTGACTTAGAAACATGAATCAAGCTTAATATTCATTCTGGATCAGTTATGCGGTGTTTGCTGGAAGTGGAATAATGTCACACACATGCCCAGTTTAGCGGCTCTGGCTTTCAGCCTACAGCCCCTCCACAACTCCTCCCCCCTCTTCAGTTCTCTCTCTGGGAGGCACTGCCATCTCTGCAATCCCCCGAGCCAGAAAAGTAGGAGTCAGTGAATCGCCATCCTCTCTTTCACCCCCTGCCATCTGCCAATTCAATAAATCAGTGAGTTTACCTCATTACTGTCTCAGATAGCTCTTGAGCCTACTCGGTCCTCATCTCCCACCACCTCCGTTAACCACTGCCCACATTCGGGTTTGCAGCTCTCGGCTGGCCCACAGCAACAGCCTCTGGACTGGAAAGACTGCTGCTGAGGTTGCTCCTTTCCCATACATCCTGGCCACAGGGGTCCCCAACCCTCGGGCCATGAACAAATAGCAGTCTTATGGACTGTTGGAAACGGGGTCGCACAACAGAAGTGAGCGGCCAGCGAGCACGTGAAGCTTCATCTGTGTTTGCGGCTGCTCCCCATCGCTTGTATTACTGCCTGAGCGCCACCTCCTGCCAGATCAGAGGCAGGATAATCAGGTTATGTGCTTGAATCATCCTGAAACCTTCCCCACCACACCTGAGCCCAGTGAAAAAATGTCTTCCACAAAACTGGTCCCTGTGCCCAAACGGTTAAGGACGGCCGCTGTACATATGCCAAGGGGCTGGCTTTCTGAATCTTACAGTGACAGAGTCTTTCTCTTTAAAACACCTCAGTGGCTCCCACTGACCACGTGACAGAGCTGAAGCTTCCTTTCCTCGTGATAAGTGACCCCCAACACCACTACATGAGCTGAGTCCTCACTAGTGCTGAACTCTTGTATCTCACCACTCTTACCGCAGGACTATGAAATAAACATAAACATATCATTACCTCCAATTTTAAAGGATTTTTTAAAAAATTGTTAAATACACATAAAATTTACCATCTGAACTGTTTTAAGCATATGAAAGTGTGTTACTCGCTCAGTTGTGTCTGACTCTGCGATCCCACGGACTGTAGCCAGCCAGGCTCCTCTCTCCACGGAATTTTCCAGGCAAGAATACTGCAGTGGGTTGCCATTCCCTTCTCCAGGGGATCTTCTCAACTCAGGAATCCAACCTGGGTCTCCTGCACTGCAGGCAGATTCTCTATCATCTGAGCCACTAGGGAAGCCCCTTTTATGTGTATAGTTCAGTAATATTAAGTATTCATACTGATGTGCAACCGATCTTCAGATTTCATCTTGCAAAATTAAAACTCTTTCCTCATTAAACAACTCAGCATTTTCTCACCTACAGCCCCTGGCATCCCCCATTCTACTTTCTGTTTATATAAATTTGACTATTCTATGACAATTCCACCTTGTATCCATGGAATCACATGGTCTTTGTTTCTCATGACGGGTTTACTTCTTCATGCCCTCAAGTGTCTTCCATGTTGTAGCAGGGGACAGGATTTCCTTCTTTTTAAGGCTGAATAGTATCCCATTGTATGTATACACCACATTTTGTTTCTTCATCCGTCTGTAGATGAGCTGTTGATTGCTTCAACCTCTTGGCTATTGTGGGTAAGGCTGTTATGAACATGCATTTACAAAAACATGTTTGGAACTATGCTTTCAATTATTTTGGAGAGATACCCAGAAGTAGAATTGCTAGATCATATGGCAATTCCATTTTTAGTTTTTTGAGGAATTTTTTAAGCCTTAAAAACTTTAACATATGTAAAGCCATATTCATGTCGCTCATCACAGCCAGGAAGGGCTTGTGTTCTACAACCTAAATATCCAAGAACACCAAAAGTAAAATTTTGCAAAGTTAAACTGATTATAGAAGCTCCTCAAAGATTCTTGCAGCAAGATTCAGCTGGTATAGAGAAAGATTTCATTCATAAAAATGTACATCTCACTGAATTGTTTGGCAGAATAAATCAGGACACAGAGAGATAATAAACTTGGTTGAACTTACATGGTACTGTAAAGAACTTATTTAATTATTTTCATAAAATTAAGACCCAAGTTGAAGAGTGATACAGGCTTAAATTAGACTGTAAACTCAATCTTGATGCTCAATTAATGCTTTATCAGTAAAAATTGTTCATCTTAACATTCATTGATCCTCTGGACTCAATCTTGACATTACCTTTTCTCAGAAGCTTTCATGAAATGCAAATCTGAGGTTTCGTGGGTGTTCCCATAGCTGCCTATACTCCCCAAACCACAACTTTTATCATGCTATATGATTCTGTATGTTTGGAGTTTTTACATTGCACTATAAGGTTCTGTGAGAACAGGGGCCATTTGGGTCTAGTTTATCCCCATATCTGTAGTCTTTTAACCAAATGCCTGGCACATATGCTCAATAACTATTTATTGAGTAAAGTTATGACTGACAATTAAACAAATTGATGAATTGGGTATAACCTGCTCAAGCTACGAAGTAATTCTGGCTCCCGAATGCAACCTCTTTCATTGTGAAACATTGTCAACTCAGGCTTAAGCAAAAACAGACCACATCATTGGACTGACACAATCTTAAAGGATATCAGATTCTTAAGCATTATATATCTCTCACCACATCTTTCCTTTCAGTAATATATGCTAAGAACCCAAACTGAATGTGAACCAGTTCTTGACCTTGAGAAGGCTCCAAATTACCAAGAAAATAATACACATGTGCAGCTAAGTCACATGCACAGTGATAACAACTGTATTACTGAGTAAAAACAGTTTTACTGAGTGTAAATGGAGAAATGGGTAATCAACAGCTCTGAAGCTTTCCAGATTGAAAGAGGATCTAGAATGATAATAGAAGGAAACTGCTGCTTTATTGACTATGTCAAAGCCTTTGACTGTGTGGATCATAACAAACTAGAAAATTCTTAAAGGGATGGGAATACCAGTCCACCTTACCTGCCTCCTGAAAAATATGTATGCAGGTCGAGAAGCAACAGTTAGAACTGGACATGGAACAACAGACTGGTTCCACATCGGGAAAGGAGTACATCAAGGCTGTATATTGTCACCCTGCTTATTTAACTTATATGCAGAGTACATCATGAGAAATGGTGGGCTGGAGGAAGCACAAGCTGGAATCAAGATTGCCAGGAGAAATATCAATAACCTCAGATACGCAGACAATACCACTCTTATGGCAGAAAGTAAAGAACTAAAGATCCTCTTGATGAAAGTGAAAGAGGAGAGTGAAAAAGTTGGCTTGAGGCTCAACATTCAGAAAACTAAGACCATGGGATGTGGTCTCATCGCTTCATGGCAATAGATGGGGAAACAGGGGATACAGTGAGAGACTTTATTTTCTCGGGCTCCAAAATCACTGCAGATGGTGACTGTAGCCATGAAATTAAAAGCCACTTGCTCCTTGGAAGAAAAGCTATGACTAACCTAGAATGGACAGGGAGGTCTGGCGTGCTGTGATTCATGGGGTCACAAAGCGTCGGACACGACTGAGCGACTGAACTGAACTGAACTGAACCTAGACAGCATATTAAAAAGCAGAGACGCTACTTTGCCGACAAAGGTCCATCTAGTCAAAGCTATGGTTTTTCCAGTAGTCATGTATGGATGTGACAATTGGACTATAAAGAAAGCTGAGAACTGAAGAACAGATTCTTTTGAATTGTGGTGTGGTGTTTCAGAAGACTCTTGAGAGTCCCTTGAACTGCAAGGAGATCCAACCAGTCCATCCTAAAGGAAATCAACCCTGAATATTCATTGGAAGGACTGATGCTGAAGCAGAAACTCCAATACTTTGGCCACCTGATGCAAAGAGTTGACACTGAAAAAGACCCTGCTGCTGTGAAAGATTGAAGACAGGAGGATAAGGGAGCAACAGAGGATGAGATGCTTGGATGGCATCACCAACTCAGTGGGCATGAATCTGAGTAAACTCTGGGAGATAGTGCGGGACAGGGAAGCCTGGCGTGCTGCAGTCCATGGGGTCGCGAAGAGTCAGACACGATTTAGTGACCGAACAAGAGACCTAAACACTGCTCCTCCTGGTACCAGACAAGGGGTCCTCCTCCTTTATTTTTCCAGTTTTCTCCAAGAGATGACTAAGCAAAAGATGACAAGAACCAGTGAGAGGTGCCGTGTTTTAACTCAAACACCAGCCTCCAGAGGAATCACTCTGATATGGTTTGGAAGAATCTCTCTGCTTAGATTTAACTTCAGCTATAACAACAAAAAAAAAGGTTTTTCTGTACTACTAAAATTACTATTAATATTAACATTATTAACAGAAATACTAATTCTAACATGAATGGTAATATTAAAACCATTAATAATAATTCATCTGCAATGCAGGAGACCTGGGTTCGATCCCTGGGATGGGAAGACACCCTGGAGAAGGGAAAGGCTACCCACTCCAGTATTCTGGCCTGGAGAATTCCATGGACTACACAGTCCATGGTGTCAAAAAGAATCAGACATGACTGAGCAACTTTCATTTTCATTTTAATGTTTCAGGAACTATGCTAAATGCTTTACACACATCATTATATCTGGGAGATTGGTGTTACAATTTCCATCACCTCAGGCTTGGTCAGATGGGCATTTTTTTCCAAGCTTACATACCAAGCAAACCAGGATTCAAACACAAGTCTGACTCTGGAGCTAGAGCACTTCACTTAAATATTCTTCTAAACTAATTAGGACTCAAAGATCTTAAGAGACTAATTATATCTTCAGGAAATATAACTATCAGGAAATCTTCAAGAGTCATCTGACAAGGGAGATTAAACCATTCTGCAAGAGGTCAAATCCTGATTTAAGAATCGGCTCCATACAGATGAACTTATCAATATTTGAAAAGCAGAAATACAGACACAGACATAGAGAACAAACAGATGGGCACCACAGGGGATAAGGGGTGGGATGAACTGGGAGATTGGGGTTGGCACATATACCCTCTATGTATAAAAGAGATAACTAATGAGAACCTGCTGTACAGCACGGTGCTTATGCTGCTCAGTGCTCTGTGGTGACCTAAACGGGAAGGAAATCCAAAAATGAGGAGATACATGTATGCATACAGCTGATTCACTTTGCTGTAGAGCAGAAATTAACACGGCACCATAAAGCAACTATATTCCAACTAAAAAAAAAAAAAAAGAATCAGCGTTAAGGTTTTGGGCAACTCTGAGTCCTCTCTCATTCCAGGGCTTGTCTCTTAGTCACTGATGCCAGACTGGGCAACTTTGAGGGTTTCTACATTTCCTTTAAAAGGAGGGTCACTGAAGAAGGCCTCTGCTTTGATGTACGTGCCTTCTTTTCCTCCCCTCAGCTCAGCCCACTGGAGGGGCCTCTGGGACAACAGAACTTTTGTAAACCGATTCTCTGTTCTCTCCTAGCTCCAACGGGAACTAGGCAGAAGTGCTCAGGCCAGAGAAGAATTTATGTTTTTCCCTAATAATAATTTATGTTCCCTGTTGTAGCTCATTTTGTCCCTCATTGCTGGAATCCCATGCCCTTCCCCATTCTGAAATTTAACTTCCACCCCTGGATTCCTTCCTCAGGCAAATTTTTTTCAGGTCCTGGATAATCAGACTGAATGTCATTCTCTCTTAGAAACATTCTCTGACCGACTGTTAAGGTTGAAAGGATGTCCTTTCTTTAGGCTCCCAGCCTCTTGATGAAAGTGAAAGAGGAGAGTGAAAAAGTTGGTTTGAGGATCAACATTCAGAAAACTAAGATCAAGGCATCTGGTCCCATCACTTCATGGCAAATAGATGGGAAGATAGTGGAAACAGTAACAGACTTCATTTTGCGGGGCTCCAAAATCACTGCAGATGGTGATTGCAGCCATGAAATTAAAAGATGCTCACTCCTTGAAAGAAAAGTTATAACCAACCTAGACAGCATATTAAAAAGCACAGATATTACTTTGCCAACAAAGGCCCATCTAGTCAAAGCTATGGTTTTTCCAGTAGTTATGTATGGATGTGAGAGTTGGACTATAAAGAAAGCTGAGCGCTAAAGAATTGGTGCTTTTGAACTGTGGTGTTGGAGAAGACTCTTGAGGGTCCCTTGGACTGCAAGGAGATCCAACCAGTCCATCCAAAAGGAATCAGTCCTGAATATTCATTGGAAGGACTGATGCTGAATCTGAAACTCCAATACTTTGGCCACTTGATGCGAAGAACTTACTCCTTGGAAAAGACTCTGATGCTGGGAAAGATTGAAGGCAGGAGGAGAAGGGGACAACAGAGGATAAGATGGCTAGATGGCATCACCGAATCAATGGACATGAGTCTGAGTAAACTCTGGGAGTTGATGATGGACAGGGAGACCTGGTGTGCTGCAATTCATGGGGTCGCCAAGAGTCGGACACGCCTGAGCTACTAAACCGAACTGAACTGAGGGTTCTTCACACTTTCCTGCTATTAAATAACAGCTCTAAGCCACAATGACTTGTCTGTGTGTCTGTCTCTCCTACTAGCCCATGAGCACTTCTGAGCAGAGATGGAGTTGAGACGGGCCTGGGACCTGGGACCCTCTGCTGCAGTGTTGCAAAGCTTGCACCTGGGCATACCTCTCCTCGAGCTACAATATACAAAGACTATATGGGACTAAAAACAACTGTGTGCATGGGACAAAAGATACAAAGACCAACCCCCCCCCCCAAAACCAACTGCCATTTCTGAAGAGCTAGGAGTCAAAAAACTGGGTGTCTGGAAAAAAAAGCAGGGCATTGCGAGTACCCCTCTGCACTCAACACCACAAAGGGGTGGGCCAACCATCTCAGCCACCACCTCAGCTCAACCCCTGGACACATTCTACCCTCATCGCATGTAAGGAACTAGCTTGCCCCTATCAAGGGAGCTAACAAGCAAACCTGTTACTTGATTTTGCTCCTGGGCTCAGTCGCCCAGTCGCGTCTGACTCTGTGACCCCATGGACTAGCCCGCCAGGCTCCTCTGTCGATGGAATTTTCTGGAGTGGGTTGCCATTTCCTACTCCAGGGGATCTTCCCTACCCAGGGAATGAACTTGTGGCTTCTGCTTGGCGGGGCGGGGGGGTGGGTTGGCGGGTGGGGTGGGGGGCGGTGGTTTTTACCACTGTGCCACCTGGGAAGCTGGCACAAGAGCCCTGATAAAGCCTTGGCTGAACTTCTGGTCTGGCCTCTTGTCAATTTCTGTTGATTAGGGAAGGCCAAGAACCCTGTTCAGTATCAGAGTCATAGTTATTTCAATCTCCAGTGGACCATAGTAAGACATATAGAAACCAATGAATGTGACATTAACTGAAGTAGACTTGAGTCATCTGAGCAATAATATGATCAACCTGATAAAACAGCCCTCCCAGCTGAATCATCATGCGATCATAGTGGCATTCTTATTCTGCCAGCGGGCCCTCCCATGTGGATGACCACGGCTGGATCAAATTCTGCTCACTGCCTTCTGTTGAGGCCTGTGTGAGTCAGAACCATCCCGAGTTTCCCAGGATTCCAATGCAGGTTTCTGAAAGCATCTGGTCCATCCCTGGAAGGTTGTGCAAGGTTTGGAAGATGACGCTGCATGGGCAAGGTGTATAATAGCTGAGGGAGAAGTCACAAATTTTTCAAGGCCTCATAAAATCCCGAGTCTAGTGCTGTTTCTGCAATAAAAAGTGCTCTGCTTCCCCCTGGCTGCAGGAGCTGGCACTGTTCTGATGAGAGACAAGTCAAATGCTGTGAGAACCAGAATATGTTTGTGTGCTCTTGAAAGGGAAGTGTGCCTTTGTTGTTTGGTCGCTCAAACATACCCGACTCTTTGTGACCCCATGAACTGAAGCACACCAAGCTTCCCTATCCTTTACTATCTCCCAGAGCTTGCTCAAACTCATGTCTGTTGAGCTGGTGATGCCATCCAACCATCTTATCCTCTGTCACCTCTTTCTCCTCCTGCCCTCAATCTTTCCCAGCATCAGGGTCTTTTCCAGTGGCTCGGCTCTTCGCATCAGGGGCCAAAATCCTGGAGCTTCAGCTTCAGCACAGTCCTTTCATTGAATATTCAGGGCTGATTTCCTTTAGGATGGACTGGTTGGATCTCCCTGCTGTCCAAGGGACTCAGAAGAGTCTTCTCCAACAGCACAACTCAAAAGCATCAGTTCTACAGCCCTCAGTCTTCTTTATGGTCCAACTCAAAGTTAATAAATGTTGTGCAATTTTCAAAGAGTGTTATACAAAGTATCCCATTTAAGACTGACAGCAACACTGCGAAGCACCTACAAACTTAAGGCAAGATTACAGCTTCGTGCACAAAGCCTGACATTTAGTAAATGCTCAAAACCTCTTGGTTTCTTGCTTTCTGTTAATATAGCAACAGATAGCATCCTTTGTGTCAAGTCTTAACTTCCTCTCTGTAATCTACATTCTTTGAGGCCAGGAACCTCTGCCATCTGTCTGTCTCCTGCGGAGCCTCAGGCCAGAACAAGGGCCACGTAGTGTGTGCTCTATAGGCCTGGCTGACTGCATACTGCCACTGGAAGAAGTCTCTCAGCTTTAAAAAATGTGAAGAGAAGCACTGATTTTCAGAGAAGCATGAAGTCCCTTAGAAAGTTAAACATAAATAACAGTCTTGCAAAGAGTGATGAACCTCTAAGAAAGAAGTGAGTGAAGCTCAGAAAACAGAAAAAAAAAAAAAAAGTGAGGAAAGTAGTCTCAAAAAATGAATTATATTAAAACAAAGGGTTTTCCTTTCTTCTCAAGACTGTATAAGTTTATCTTTCAAAACAGGGTATTCTTATCCAGGCCTTGCCTCCATCATCTTATTTTGAGGAAAATATTTTGCTTAATAAATGGCTGTTTAAGGGACTTTATTCATCAGGACTTGGGCGGTATATAGCTAGCCAGCCCTCTTTTCCAGTTTCTTCCTTTTTTCATGATGTCCTAGCCAATCTGTGACCCAAGACTCATCCTCATTACCACGCCTTTGGCATCCTCTCTCAGGGAAAACATGGACAGAAGAAAGAGAAAAAAGAGAGAGAAGATAAAAAAATGTTTAATGCATTGAGCAGGCTAGTATGTATATTTGCACCTTTATTTTGAAATACAGTCTCTAACATTTGGACTGCAGCAGGGTTCTCTTTCCCCTTTTCATCATTTCTGTCCACCATCCCAACCTATTCTTCCAGAACAGTTGCATGGACACTGCAAATTTGGAGGAGGGGGATTTAGAGAGGAGCAAAGTGGGAGGAGCTGACTCATTGGAAAAGACCCTGATGCTGGGAAAGATTGAGGGCAGGAGGAGAAGGGGACGGCAGAGGATGAGATGGCTGGATGGCATCACCGACTCGATGGACATGGGTTTGGGTGGACTCCAGGAGTTGGTGATGGACAGGGAGGCCTGGCGTGCTGTGATTCATGGGGTCGCAAAGAGTCGGACACGACTAAGTGACTGAACTGAACTGACCTGAACTGAGTGACTGAACTGAACTGAAAACGGGAGGAGGAAGGGCAAGACAGAAATACCTAATTTCCCCCTTTACTTCCTCCCGGAGGCCTCCTGACTTCAGTGCTCAGTCACTTGGTCGTGTCCAGCTCTTTGCGGTCCCATGGTTTCCCAGGCAGAGCCCGCCAGGCTCCTCTGTCCATGGAATTTCCCAGATAAGAACACTAGAGCGGATTGCCATTTCCTACTCTGAGCAGATTAGGGCAGGGGTCCCTAGCCTCTGGGATCTAATGCCCAATGAGCTGAGGTGGAGCTGATGTAATAATAATAGAAATAAAGTGTACAATAAATGTAATGCCCTTGAATCATACTGAAACCACACCTTCCTCACCCGTCCAAGGAAAAATTACCTTGCATGAAACCAGTCTCTGGTGCCTAAAAGTTTGGGGGCCACTAGATTATGGAATTCCCCTCCGTGTATCTCACTGCTCCCTGCTTACCAGGATTTCAGGGTACCTGTATTCACTTTTCATAAAACTCATCATATTTTAAATTTTCATTTCTTTCTGTGATCATTTACTTGCTGTCTGCTTCCTCCTTTAAATCAAAGCCTCCATGGGGGCTGGCACCCTGCCTGCTTGGTTCACTACTCACCTCTGGTATCTGCTACGTGGCAGGTTCTCGACCAACACTCACTGAATAAATAGTAGTCTGCGGCCAAATCTCTCTGCAAAATCCATTACTCAAAGAGCTAATAAAAGTGGGTCAGAGAAAGCATCCACGTATATATATTACCATTAAAATAAGATAGCTGCTATATAACACAAGGACCCTAGCCTGATGCTCTGGGTTGGTGGGAAGAGAGAAGGGAAGGAGTTGATATATGTATAATTATGGTTTGCATTGCTGTAGTGTAGAAGCTGATACCACATTGTAATCTTCCTCCAATTAAAACATAAATAAAAAATAAAAGATAAAAAAAGTGGGTCGAAGCTTAGTGATGACCAGTTCCACACCGGTCTTCCCCAAGTGAAGTTATCCTTCAAAAAAAATGAAGTGATTCACGATTGGCAATACAGCTAACCCAAAGGACATTAGAAAGAGGAATTTTTCAAAGACAGGAGCAGGATGTAAGTGAAGGGACTGACGTGAGGGATGAAAAGCACTCTCAGGTGCTCTATTTGAATTTTTTCAAACAAACTCACTAATGAAAGGAAATATATTCCTACTTTTTGCCACAAAGAGCAGGACAAGCCAGGATGTTAATTAAATTACAAATCAGCTGTCAGCTTGCAGCTGACTGAGCTTTGTGTGCTTCCAAGCAACATCAGATATTTTAAACCCTCTGTAATTACCTACAATGAAGGAGCTGCCAGGAAGAATGCTTTCATGAATATTTAACCGATCTTTAGATCCTTTTTAAAGAACTGTTGATTTAAATAATCTTGAGAGGACTTGCTCCAGCTCAGTGCTGCCCTCCAGCTGTTAACTGAAGTTGCAGGAAATGGAGCTTGGCAAGCTTCATCTCCGAAAACTCAGAGCTACCCAGGGGAGGCCAGGCTCTCCCAGCATAGGTCACTATACACTAGACAGCCTAAGCTCTCTGGAAAAGTTGGAATGGGACCACACACCTATGATTTGGGAAAATGATGGGTGTGGAACTGTAAAATGCATTTGTACCTGATGTCACATATGCAGGTTTCTATTTATATTTTGGGCTTCCCTGGGGGCTCAGGGATAAAGAATCGATCTGCAAATGCAGGAGACACCAGTTTCATCCCTGAGTCAGGACGATTCCCTGGAGAAGAAAATGGCAACCCCTTCAATATTCTTGCCTGGGGAATCCCACGGACAGAGAAACCAGGTGGGCTGCAGTCCATGGGGTCGCAAAGCATCGGACTTAGCAAGTAAACAACAATATTTATGATTTACAAAGCACTCTCAGAAACATTGGCCCAAGTAACTTGCTCCAGAATTGAGAAAAAGAAGGTACTATCACTCTTTCCAAATGAGAAAACAGGATCAGAGTCTCCAAACTGTTAAACAAATGGCAAAGCAGGGTTTCAAACTGACATAACCAGCTGAGTCCAAGAGGCAGCCCAATTCAGTGGAATGTGCATAAATTCTGGCATTAGAAATACGGGTTCAAATCTTGCAACATTTGTCAAGCTGCTGGTATCTCTGAGCTTCAACTGACTGAAGCTATAAACTGGAAACTACAGGACCAATCTGGTAGAAATATGAGCATTGGATGAGACACGGCACTGCTGGCATGTAGTAGGTACTTGATGAAACTGAATGTTCTCCTTCTGGAACTGTCGGGTTTTGTACTTTGCAAGTCTGGCATCATGAAACCTGAGGAGGCCTACGAGTGAACTCTTCAGACTGTTAATACTGTCAGCAGAATGGAAACCAGTGTGAATGGTCATTTGTAGCTTCTAAATATGACTCTCAACGTCCTCTTCCTTAGTCCCTCATTCTAGAATAACTTTCTAAAACCTCAGTTTATAGAGTAGTGGCTAAGAGTACAGTTTTTAGAGAGACTGTCTGGATCAATTTCCAGTTCTACCATGTACTACATGACCTTGGGCAACTTATCAACTTCTGTGAGATTTGATAATCTAATCTGTAAAATGGAACTAGGCCTTCACAGAGTTTCTGAGAAACCCAAGTGAGATAATACATGGAAGCCACTTAGAACAGTGTCTGTGACCTAGTAACTGAACCCTTAATGTTAGCTATGATTATTCTATTGTAACATTAGATTTTTGATTACAAAAAGTTTGGAAATATAAAACATAGTTAACTGAAGGGGGAAAAAAAATGTAGCTTTTTTTTTTTTATTCTCAAGTTTTTCCTAAGCCTGCAATTACAACTTTTCCTGCTACTCTGTAACATGTAGACTCTGTGCTCTACTCTTACAGCTCTCCTGACCCCACAGAGCACTTTTCAACCTTCCATTATGTCATCTTCAAGCCTGAAAACCTTTTGGCCTTTCCCAAACCATCTCCACTCAACTCAGCCTGCCCTGACCATTCCAGCTCCTACTACTGGACTCTCCTCTCAATTTTTTCATCTACCAAGAATTTACTTCTAGTTAAAAAATAAATAAGCCATGGAGATGCAATATGCAGCATGGTGAGTATAGTTTAAAATAATGTTTATTTGATGACCCAGAGAGATGGTATGGGGAGGGAGGTGGGTAGGGGGTTCAGGATTTGGAACATGCGTACACCCATGGCAGATTCATGTTGATGTGTGGCAAAACCAATACAGTATTGTAAAGTAAAATATAAATAAATAAATAAAAAGAATTTCTTGAGCACCTACTATGCACCAGTCATTTTAAGTACTAAGGATACAACAGTGAAGAGGAAAGACACATCCCTTCCCTTTGTTTTTTTTTTTTTTTTCTTCAATATTTATTTATTTGGCTGCATTGGGTCAGTCTGTTGGCAGCACACAGGATCTTTGAGAGTGTCATGTAAGATCCTTCGCTGTGACGCATGAAAATTCTAGGTGTGGTGCAGAGGCTCAGTAGCTGTGGCTCACTGCCTTAGTTGCTTCCCAGCATTTGGGATTTTCCTGGACCAGGGATCGAGCCTGGGCCCCCTGCACTGCAAGGTGACTTCTTAACCATGGGAGCACCACAGAAGTCTCCCTGTGCTTGGCTCTTGACGTCTTCTCTTCCTCTAATAACCTTCCCAATTATCTCTCACCTGGCTATTGCACAACCTGAAAACTCAACTCATATAAGATGTCTTCATGGATGCTTTCACTGGACACACAGGTATGGCTGTTTCCTTTCCCTGGGCTCACATAACTGAAACTTGGAGAAATCTTTTTTTTTAAGCATATATGTA
This sequence comes from Oryx dammah, assembly GCF_014754425.2. NCBI lineage: Eukaryota > Metazoa > Chordata > Mammalia > Artiodactyla > Bovidae > Oryx > Oryx dammah. The sequence goes on along the minus strand of NW_024070199.1, from coordinate 10,355,136 downwards.
CCTGATTTTCTCATGAGAACATAAACACTTCTTCATTATTGTAACACCAGCAGCAAATAGTCTGCCTGGGACTCTGAAGGTGCTTAAGAAATGTTTCTGAACTAAACTACACCCCGTGCAGATATAAATTCCTAGGACTCTTGTGTAGTCCACCACACCTCGCACATTCTAAAAATAAAATGTACTCAAGAAACCTGTCTGGAGGGTAGAGAAGATCTGATTATGGAACAGCACCCTGTCAGATTCTGAGTCATAAAATGAGAAACTGGCTCACGGTGCAGCACAGATAATGAAGTGGGGCAGGGTCATGGAAACTGAGTTGTTCGAGGTTGAGGTGTAAGGCATCTGGAAGGAATCGCGTATGGTGACTTTCTGGACCAGCGAGTTGAGAACAGGAAAAAGTATAACATGCAAGACAGTAACCAAGGAGCCTTCCTCCTTCTTCTACTCTGCCAGCCCCGAGTTAGAGCAACTAAGGAAGCACAACCATAAAAGAGGTCACCCCAAGTAGTCTCACCTGAGATTCTCCAAACCCAGAGCAGCAGCTGGGCACACACACCAGTGTATCAGCCCTGATAGGCACAATAAAATACACTAAAGTGTGATCACTCACCTAGAGCCAGACATCCTGAAATATGATGTCAAGTGGGCCTTAGGAAGCATCACTACAAACAAAGCTAGTGGAGGTGATGGCATTCCAGTTGAGCTATTTCAAATCCTGAAAGATGATGCTGTGAAAGTGCTGCACTCAATATGCCAGCAAATTTGGAAAACTCAGCAGTGGCCACAGGACTGGAAAAGGTCAGTTTTCATTCCAATCCCAAAGAAAGGCAATGCCAAAAAATGCTCAAACTACCACACAGTCGCACTCATGTCACACACTAGTAAAGTAATGCTCAAAATTCTCCAAGCCAGGCTTCAGCAATACGTGAACCGTGAACTTCCTGATGTTCAAGCTGGATTTAGAAAAGGCAGAGCAACCAGAGATCAAATTGCCAACATCCACTGGATCATTGAAAAGGCAAGAGAGTTCCAGAAAAACATCTATTTCTGCTTTATTGACTATGCCAACATCCGTTGGATCACTGAAAAAGCAAGACAGTTCCAGAAAAACATCTATTTCTGCTTTATTGACTATGCCAAAGCCTTTGACTGTGTGGATCACAATAAACTGTGGAAAATTCTGAAAGAGATGGGAATACCAGACCACCTAACCTGCCTCTTGAGAAATCTGTATGCAGGTCAGGAAGCAACAGTTAGAACTGGACATGGAACAACAGACTGGTTCCAAATAGGAAAAGGAGTACGTCAAGTCTGTATATTGTCACCCTGCTTATTTAACTTTTATGCAGAGTACATCATGAGAAACGCTGGGCTGGAAGAAACACAAGCTGGGATCAAGATTGTCAGGAGAAATACCAATAACCTCAGATATGCAGATGACACCACTCTTATGGCAGAAAGTGAAGAGGAACTAAAAAGCCTCTTGATGAAAGTAAAAGTGGAGAGTCCAAACGTTGGCTTAAAGCTCAACATTCAGAAAACTAAGATCATGGCATCCAGTCCCATCACTTCATGGCAAATAGATGGGGAGACAGTGGAAACAGTGGCTGACTTTATTTTGAGGGGTTCCAAAATCACTGCAGATGGTGATTGCAGCCATGAAATTAAAAGATGCTTACTCCTTGGAAGGAAAGTTTTGACCAACCTAGATAGCATATTAAAAAGCAGAGATATTACTTTGCCAAAAAAGGTCCATCTAGTCAAGGCTCCAGTACTCTTGCCTGGAAAATTCCATGGATGGAGGAGCCTGGTAGGCTGCAGTCCATGGGGATGCTACTAGTCGGACACGACTGAGCAACTTCACTTTCACTTTTCACTTTCACACATTGGAGAAGGACATGGCAACCCACTCCAGTGTTCTTGCCTGGAGAATCCCAGGGACGGGGGAGCCTGGTGGGCTGCCATCCATGGGGTCACACAGAGTCGGACACGACTGAAGTGACTTAGCAGCAGTAGCAGCAGCAGTCAAGGCTATGTTTTTTCCACTGGTCGTGTATGGATGTGAGAGTTGGAGTGTGAAGAAGGCTGAGCGCTGAAGAATTGATGCTTTTGAATTGTGGTGTTGGACAAGACTCTTGAGAGTCCCTTGGACTGCAAGGAGATCCAACCAGTCCATCCTAAAGGAGACCAGTCCTGGGAGTTCATTGGAAGGATTGATGCTGAAGCTGAAACTCCAATACTTTGGCCACCTCATGTGAAGAGTTGACTCATTGGAAAAGACTCTGATGCTGGGAGGGATTGGGTGCTGGAGGAGAAGGGGACGACAGAGGATGAGATGGCTGGATGGCATCACCAACTTGCTGGACATGAGTTTGGGTAAACTCTGGGAGTTGGTGATGGACAGGGAGACCTGGCGTGCTGCAATTCATGGGGTCACAAAGAGCCAGACACGACTGAGCGACTGAACGACTGAACTGAATTGAACTGAAAGTTTATGCAGAGCAGGGAAGAACTCTGGAAGCTTGCATGCTATATTGACAGTGGTTATCTCTGGGTGATCATTCATTTCATTTTTTGAGCTACAAATATTACTTGGAGAATAAAAAATAGTGAACATGAGAGAGTGTGTAAGATATGATCAAGCATTTAATTTGTTGTAATGGAGAAGGTCCAATGAACTGCAAGCTTTACAGTGAGGGAAAATTCTCCAGGCCTGGAAAAGGTTTATTATATGAATTTGGTTGAGATAACTTTGGCTGAAGGATGCAAGGATGATTGCCAGCTTACGGATGAAGGAGAGGGAGCTGAGAAGAAACAGGGCTTGAAGTCAAATTGCTTTGTTACCAAGAAATCAAAGCAATGATTTGGGAACAAACTCAACAATTAGTTTGTCCATTTGAACCACAACTTCAAACACTGTCTGAGTAATTCTCCAGGGATAATTGCCGCTGGATTCGAGCCATGGCAGTAAGATCTTGTGGGCAGTCGCTGTCTGACTCAATCCACCAGCTGTGCGACTGCTGCAGTGTCTGCAAGTGACAGTCAGTCGTTCACTGCTGAAGGCTAGAAGCGGGTTCTGCTCAGGATGCCTGGTGCCGAGGAAAGATGAAATGTTTATCTCAGCACAACGCTTAGCTAAGTGACGCAAACTCCCCACACCTCCGTTTCCTGCGTTTAAATTCCGTTCTTGTCACTAATCAGCGATGCAACTTTGAGCAAGTGTGGAAGCTCTCTGAGCCTCAGATTCCTCATTTGTAAAATGGAGCTAATAAGACTTCTAACAGTGTTGCTATGGGCAATTGATGAGAGGATGCGTCTATGTGTCTTGACACAGGGCTTGACTCCTGATTGACAATTAGGAAAGCTAAGCCTCTTTCTATTTCCGTATCAGCATCACACACTCATCATTGCAAGTCAGTAAGAAGGGTCACAACACACACACACATACACACACATTCAATTAAGTCTAATCACTTTATGGGAGCTGGTTTTCTCCCTGCTTTCACAAGCATCTTGGGAGCATTATAGATCAGTACAAACCCTCTGAAGGAGGCAGACTGAGCAAGTGCCTGCTCAGTCGTGTCTGATTCTTTGTGACCCCCATGGACCAGGCCCACCAGGCTCCTCTGTCCATGGAGTTTCCCAGGCAAGAATACTGGAGTGGGTTGCTACTCCCTTCTCCAGGGGATCTTCCTGACCCAGGGATGGAACCCATGTCTCTTGAGCCTCCTGCATTGGCAGATTCTTTAGTACTTGTGTCACCTGGGAAGCACTAAGATTAGTTGTTTTTTTCTTCTGTATTTGAGGACATCTTACCCTTTGAACCACTGTTTCCATCTGGGCCAAGGCTTCTGGCCTCTTCCGCCGTGATCATCACTTTCACCCAGAGGGCAGAGAGAAAATAGTCTCAGACACAGTGGTGAATGTACCACCACTGCCAACTCATGTTCCTCTTATGACTCATTGAGCTTCTGGACCTCAGAACCTGCTGTGGAATCGGCACCCCCCAACCCCAGCCCTTCCATCCATATCTGACTCCCCAAGACTAAGCTACCTGGCCCCGGAGAGGAGAACCTCTCCTGGATTCTTTCTGACCAGCCGTGTGCCTGTTCCTGGGTTTTCCTGGACGGCCTGTGGACACAAGCTTCCTCTTGGATGCTAGAGAGAGTAAAATCCCTTCCTAATAAGAAACATCATCATCCATTCATTCAACAAAGTAGTCATCAAGCATATTATATATGAATCACATTTCAAGTGCTAGGGATACAGTGGTAAAAAATATATGAGCTCTCCGAGTCGGACGTTACTTATATTAGATAATACAGATCTTTGCTTGAATTCTACCCCCCCGCCCCGCCCTCAACATGCTTCCATTACCCTGCAGCAAGCATGAATGCTATGCTCTCCATGGGGAGATGCCCAAGTCTAAGTGGACCGCTCCCCAAACTGTCTCTTCTGTTGGCCCAAGTGGGCTTGACCCATCCAGATGTTCTGTCACCTGCCTTTGTCCCCAAGCCCCTCATGACAAGCTGCCCTGAGTGACTTTGGAGCATGAAACAGGTGTAAGATCAAAGACAGAAGGTATGGCCTTGACCCTGGCCTCATTGGCAGGAGGTTCTAACCAAGGAGGATTATTTGGCCATCAAATACTGTCGTAAAAATACTAATATTTCCTCAAAGTTGCTTCGTAATCTGTGCATGCTTATGGTGGTTCAATCTCCAAATAAGATATACTTCTTTTGGGAAGTCATTTCTGTAGAGAATCTAGGTTATTTGATTATATTTGACTAGGTTATTTGAAAGCACAATTGCAGGATGCTATTTTGTGTCTAAGGTTTAAGCCCCACATTTAAAAAATCTAGAATGTTTTCTCATTTTATGTTCTTCTGCCCTATTGAAAACTGGCAGTGTCACCTTTCAGATGAATGCCCACAATGTGGCATGTGTATATACTGGTGCTTTGTAAGTATTTTATTCATCTAATTTTTACATCAAACTTATAGTAATTTTTATTGATTTCCCTCATTTTCCAGATAAGAAATGAGAGGCAGAAGTTAAGTAAGTTAGTTCACCCAGCTGGCATAGGAGCTAAGAGTCAGAGCTCACTATTTTCATAACCCCTGCCTCTAATACTGCCCTGTATGCTCTCTGTCAGGTATTGTGCATTTCGTATTCTCTGACTCAACCATTTCTTCTGTGTATGGTAGATACTTCGGTCCTTTGGTTTAAATGTCAAGGTCTGCAAGCTCCCCTGTATCCTGGTGGAGCCACGGAATCCGATTGGGAGAAAGTGAAAACAGAGATAACCTAGCAGGCGACACTGCCATTTCCCTGGTCACCCAGATGCAGAGCTCCACAGAGAAGACGATCCTTCCGCTCCCTCCCCTGCTCGTGGCTTCCAGAGTGAGATCAACGTGGCTCAGTTAGCAGGACACGACAATGTCATATTCAAGCCAAGATGATTTCGATAAGATTGTGAGGCTATAGCTGTTGTCATCTCAGAAACCCTCCGGCATACAGGAGGGATTTAATACGGAGTTGGCCAAAAGACTGAAGGCGGGAGGAGAAGGGGACGACAGAGGATGAGATGGAGGAATGGCACCACCGACTCAATGGACATGAGTTTGAGCAAACTCCGGGAGTTGGTGATGGACAGGGAGGCCTGGCGTGCTGCAGCCCATGGGGTCGCAAAGAGTCAGACATGAGTGAGTGACTGAACTGAATTGGCCAAAAACGTTGTTTGAGATTTTCCATAACATCTTATGGAAAAACTCAAAGGAACGTTTTGGCCAACCTAATACATTCTGCCAAGTGCACGAGTCTATTATAAGTTAAATATATTCTACTTCAGAAGAGACTCTTGTTTTTTTTTTTTTTTTTTTTGTTTTTTTGCGTCTCCATTGCCCTTTGCCCCATCAGGCCCTTGTTTCTGCCCTCCAGAATACCGCACTTGCCTCCTCCTTCCCTTTCCAGGCACATTTGGCCTCTCTCCCTGCCCTGACACACCAACCTGCCTTTCTCCACCTCTCCATCTTTTCCCACCTCATCCCCACAACCCATCATTCCACCATTCTGAATTATCTACGACGGGAAGTAAGACAGATACATCACCCCCAGGACCTTGCACTTACCACCTCTCAGATGCCTTTTGTCATCTTTCATGTTCAGGGATCAGCTCAGAAGATACCTCCTTCCCAGGGGCTTCCTTCACTGATCGACCTGCTTTCCCTGTCTGCGCCCAGTCCTAGACTGGGGTCAGGACCCAACGAGCATGTGCACACACAGGACACGCTTCACTGTATACTTTTTCTTGTTGATTTGACTGTTTGCTTTTATAAATGATAAGATCTTTGAAGATAACAACTGAGTTTCATATTTATTGCTATGGCACCTGTGTCCGGTACTCAATAAGTGCTGAACAAATGTTTGCTGTATGAGTGAAAGCCACTTAGTAACTAGTTTTATTATCTATATTATCTCCACCAACCAATTCACTTAACAAATCACCCCTAGATACATCTTTAAGCACACCTTTGGCCATTCAACCCTTGAAAGCCCTTGAGTCATTCACTACTATTCCAGAATAGCACACAGATGGCTGGGCATAACACTCATGAGGCACTCAAACTCTTTCTAGAATCCTGTGTCTATCTGTGCCCTTTTACCCACTTGCATTTCCTCGAAAGTAGCCAAGCAACATTTTCCTAAAGTTTCACCGTCTTTCCCAGCTTTCTGTCTCATACTCTTTCTTCTGCCGTGAAAAATGCTCCTTACGTCACAAGTGGGGAATGCCTTGCTCATTTCTGAATTTCTGTTCAAATGTCTCTTTTACTTCAGTCTCCCCAATGGCACTCCACTCCAGTACTCTTGCCTGGAAAATCCCATGGATGGAGGAGCCTGGTGGGCTGCAGTCCATGGGGTCGCTAAGAGTCAGACACGACTGAGTGACTTCACTTTCACTTTTCACTTTCATGCATTGGAGAAGGACATGGCAACCCACTCCAGTGTTCTTGCCTGGAGAATCCTAGGGACGGGGGAGCCTGGTGGGCTGCCGTCTATGGGGTCGCACAGAGTCGGACACGACTGAAGCGACTTAGCAGCAGCAGCAGCCCCCGATCTTTCTCAAACAGATGTGATCTTTCTTTATCTCTAGTTTGTACTGCTCTCACAATGAAAGTTTCTATCATTGAATTTCTAGTTTTCTCATCTGTCCACCCTTTCATTAAGCACTTGCAATGAGTTACTGAGGCACTATGATAGACACAGCTAATCTTCACAGAGGTAAAACACAGTCCTGCTCCGCACTGAGCTCCCTTTTCAGTAGCTCAGACTAACAATCATAATCAATCTAAGCTATCATTGACAAGACACATCTTTATTTCAGAAAAGCTAAATACTTCAAAGTACCTCCTAGAGTTGATGAAATGCAACACTAAAGTGTGTATTCACAGGTTCCTCTAGAAGTGCACTTAACCTAGGTTTGGGCCTAGAGAGGGGCAGTATCCTGGAGAATAAGATGCCTGTGATTTCTCTTATAGATTGAAAAGGCATTAGGCAAGAGGCAGCCAGGACACTGGCCCCCAAAATGAAACCAGTAGGTTCAAAGTCAGGGACGAGTGACAACAGAGCATAACTTCTTAAGATGCTAAAATGCGTGGAGTCAAGTTCTTACATTTGTTTTCTCCAGGGGGTTTAGTATAGAGCCTTAAACGGATATGTTAGATTAAAATTAAATATATTCTGGGACACAGAAATATCCGTCAGAGGATATCACCATTTACATCGTCAGTGATACGTGTTCAGTCATGGTCAACTCTGACTCCATGGACTGACTGTAGCCCGTCAGGCTCCTCTGTCCATGGAATTTTCCAGGCAAGAATTCTGGAGTGGGTTGCCATTTCCTACCTGAGGGGGTCTTTGCAACCCAGGGATCGAACTTGCATCTTTCGAGTCTCTTGCATGGGCAGGCGGACTCCTTGCCAGGGCGCCACCTGGCGATCGGTACCATGCATAAGCTACAATATAAATAAGCGTGTCACCCGCTCCTTAAACTCTGAGATATGAAACTCACAGCTGAGGAAAGTTTGAAGAATGAACTGCTTGGGGTAAATAGCCAAGTCAAAATCCGAAATATAACTAATAAATTTATCATCCACAAGAATGGAGCCTGAACGATTACACTGTAACACAGTTTGGACTTTCATAAACTAGACTTGGCAGGACTAACAGAGGTCACCTCGTGCATGTTCCCTATTCATCATCAATAAACAGAAAGGACGAGAAAAGCCAACCGAAAAAACTAAAACAAAACAAAAAAAAACAACTTTGCTCTAAAAGCCACAGGCAATTTCCAGCCTCTATTTAGACCCACGTTGGTCCACTCAATTCTTGGCTACATTTCCAATTTCTGTGTGTGTTTTATTTTCTTCTGTTTAAAGGTTCTACCTAGATATGAAAGATAAACAATTATAGGGAAATTTCCCAAACATGACACTCTTTAGTCTAAAAATATTCCCCCACCTTAATTTGGACGTGACTTCTTCAACCTTGAGTGTAGGATAATCTGTAGATTTATTAGGTGCTGGAATCCAATAATGAACAAGACAGACAATATTTGTTCTCTATGAAGCTTTGCTTCTACAACAGGTGAAAGACAAAACTTAATTGAAAAATAACTAAAATAACCCCAGGTTGCCCAGGCAAAGTGAAGGTACTCCAAGAGATCATGAAGGAAAAAAACTTATTCAATAGAGGAGGTCAGGGACATTTTCTATAATGATGTTATAAAAGCTGAATCCTGAAGAAAAGGAGAATTTTCATATAAGGAGTTGGGCAGACAGTATCCCAAATAATGGCAAGAATAACCATAAACAGCTCTGAACTAAAAAAAAATTAAAGCAGGGTGGGTTTAACATCTGACAGAGTTTTCTGAAGAGATAGGGGTGATATGCAATATAAGCAGGAAAAGTAACCTGGGATCAGACCACACAGGACCTTGGAGGTCTTAGGAAGGATTGAGGTCCTGAGAAAAATGGGAATCCAACAGAGGGTGTCAACAGGAAAGTTATGGATCTGATTTATAGTTTTAAAAGCTCACTCTTACCCTATAGGTGATCTTGTAAAATGTTGCAACTACTATGGAAAACACTAGAGAGGTTCATCAAAAGAATAAAAATATAACTACCACAGATGCAGCTATCTCTTCTGGGTATATATCTGAAAGAACTGAAAGCAAGATCTCAGAGAGATATCCGCACCCGTGTTTATAGCTGCATTATTCACAATAGCAGAAGGGTGGCTGGAACCCAAGTCCATCGACAGATGAATGGATAAACACAATGCAGGACATATGTACAGCGGAATACCATTTAGCCTTAAAAAGAGAAATGTCTGTCAAATGATCCAAACCTTGAGGATATTAAAATAAAGAAGCCAGTCATAAAAAGACAAACACTGTATGATTCCATGTATATGAGGTATTTAGTGTATTCAAATTCACAGAAGGAGAAAGGAGGCCCGGTGAGTGCCAAGGGCAAGGAGAAGGGGACAAGGAGAGCTTTTATCTAATACAAGTCAGTTCAGTTTTTCAAGATGAAAACTTCTGGAGATCTGTTATACAATAATGTAAGTATCCTGAACACTACTGAACTGTACATTTAAAAATGACTAAGATGGTAAACTGTATGTTGCCTATTTTTTACTATAGCCCTCTGGCAGCTGGTGGAGAATGGGCTAGAAGGGGGAGCGGGGAGCCGCGGGTCTGGGGCACCAGCTCTCAGCCCCCAGGCTGGCGCCTGAGATAGGCAGGCAGCAGAGTCTGCAGGCCAGCGAGCTCCTTCTAGAGAGAACACATCGAGGCCCACAGCTCCAAGTTTTCACCCACAAAACCATTCCAAATGTCCATGTATCTCATTCCTGCCACATTACAACATCTTGTGTCGGAAGAGATCAGATGTAATAAAATAAGAAACTCTCCAACAGCTGGTGATGGAATTGGCTCTCACTAGGGCCCATCTTTGCCTTGGAGGAAAGAGGAAGAAATTAGGTAACAGGTGGTCTTTGAGTAACTGGGCGTAATCTGCCTGAAGTATTAGATACTCTGCGTCTATCTCCCACCAAAGATGGACTGTTCATTGTTTCTAATAAACCTGAGCATTGGCCTAACAGCAAGTTAGACATTCTTCCTGACTCATCTTTATGATCTGGATCACAGCAGAAATCCTAAATGGCTAAAGCACACAAGGGCAGAGAGGAGAGCCCAACTTCTCAGCTTATACATTCTTCAGTTCAGTTCAGTTCCGTTCAGTCACTCAGTCGTGTCTGACTCTTTGCGACCCCATGGACTGCAGCACGCCAGGCTTCCCTGTCCATCACCAACTCCCGGAGCTTGCTCAAACTCATGTCCATTGAGTTGGTGATGCCATCCAACCGTCTCATCCTCTGTTGTCCCCTTCTCCTCCTGCCTTCTATCTTTCCCAGCATCAGGGTCTTTTCCAACATTCCAACATTACACATTCTTAGAAAATAATTATTTCATATTTTGATTAAAAGGGCTTCCCTGGTGGCTCAGACAGTAAAGAATCTGCCTGAAGTGCAAGAGACTTGGGTTCACCCCCTGAGCTGGGAATATCCCCTGGAGAAGGGAATGGCAAACCACTCCAATAAAATTACATTTAAAATTCATTAGGAAGTCTTTCATGCAGACACAATAATTTTTTATCAGCCATACAAGCTATAAGGAATATAACACGCTCTGTCACTCAGGTTTAAGAAGTGGAATATTTTCAACAGAGGGAAAGCTGCGGGGTACTTATCTTCAGTCATACCTATCTCCCCATCCCCCAAAGTCACTGCTACATTTTGTGTTCCCAATTCCTTGTTTTTCTCAATGATTTCACTAAATTGAGATATGCATCTCTGATGGTCAATTTCATGTGTCAAATCGGCTAACTTAAAGTATGTCATTATTTAATCTAGGTTTTGCTGTGAAGAAATTTTCTGATTGTGGTTTATAGATACAATAAGTTGATTTTAAGTAAAGGAGATTAACCTCAGCCTAACTTGGCCTCTTCTAATCAGCTGAAAAGATTTAAGAGCAAATTTAAGATTTCTGAGAAGAATAAATCTCATTAGTGGACTGTTAAAGAGTCTCCATAAAAAATCCCTTTAATACACACACACACACATACAACACAGAGAGACTGGTTTCGTTTCTGTGGTAGGATTTGACTGATATGGAAGCCCTAAAAAATGTGTAGTTTTGTCTTTTTTGAAACTTTAAATAAGCAGTTGCATACTGTAGCTCTTTCTCTACAGTGCTGTGGAATCCATTCATGTTGATGTGTACAGGTCTAGTTCATTTCTTTTAAATTTTGTACAGTACGACACTGTATGATATAACACATACCATTTTCTTGCTAAAGGGCATTTACACTACTTTTATATTTTCCTTTCTGGAATAATAACACTATTACGACCATGTGGCTATAATAGTCTTGTATACGTTTCTTGGTGCACATATGTAGGAACATCACCAGAGCATACAAATAAGAGTAGAATTTTTGGATCACAGAGTATCTGAATCTTCAACTTTCCTAAATAACCAAATTGCACCAAAGTGGTTGCATCTCTCATCAGAAAAAAAAAAAAAAAACAATTTGCACCCTGCCAGCAATTAAATTGCAGCTTTAATTACTCGATGTTCTCAATAAAACCTGAAATTATCAATAAAAGCACTTCTAACAAAGACAGATACCAGATCTATTTGGAAAGTGAATCAATAGAGCTTAAGGAGGCCTTATATGTGAAAGGAAAAAGAGAGAAAGGAGTCAAGAATCATTCTCAGATTTTTGACTTTTGTAACAATTAATATTTGCCCTAGGTGTCTTTTCTGGTTTTGTTTTTATCTCAAATACTTGTGATAAACTTGAAAATGTTAAAAAAATTAACTTAACAGGCATTAAAAAGCAGGTGATTTACCATGTTGCATGTAAGGTGGCAACAAACTGATTCAGTTATACACATGTATATGTATGAACATTTTGTTTATAGTTCCTTAACTGGTTTGGGGATTGTCTGTATTTCTCAGATCAATGTGCAGGAGCTTCGTTTGGCCACAAGGTGGCAAGCTAAGCATCTTCAAATTTAAAGCACAAAGCCGAGATCTAAGTGAACTTGACTCAGAAAGTTTATAAAGCAAGAATTCTTTCCTCAGTAGATTCTTTATGGATGTAATACACATGATTCTTACACACTGTAATATCTTCGTATTTACCACTTTCTTCTATAAAGGAGTGATCAGAAAGCTTGCTATTTCTCCCTCCCTCTGCACATTCCAGCCTCAGGACATGATCCAGCTACACCAAATTCCTCCAAGATGTGTATACCACTCTTTTTCTGCTTCCACGGCATGGGGGGCTGTTGAGTGAATACTCTGCTATTTCTAGTCCACCTACTCAACAGAAAAATCAAACACAAGTCTCAGAGGCAACTCTGGAGAGGTCTGGGTCTCTTCCAGCAGTGATTCACCACTCCTCCAAACACCCTAAAATATTTTTCTATATATGACTATTAGAGCTGGCATGTTTTCTTATGACATTTTTGTCTCCCCCTCCCCAAATATTTGCTAGTTGCCAATAGGAAGACATGATAGGTTTTTCTTTTCTCTGTTCTAGGGCCTTGCACTCTGGCTGCCCAGCTGATGGATCTCAATGAATGTTGACTAGCTTACTGAATGAATTAAGAAAGGAAGAAAGGAATGTTGAATGAAGGTGGATATTGTAATTTTGAGTAATTTATACGTTCCATCAATATATATAGTACTTAACACAGTGCTTATACTTTTAGAATTTCTATTATTTAATTTATTAAACTGATTTAAAAGTAAACACACACTGAGTGGTTTGTGAACAAGAAGCTGCTTCTGCCCATGAGGATCTAAGCCAAGAGGACTTGGGGAGATGGTATAGCTAACGAAACGGACAGCCAGGCAATGAGTGCACATGTTAGATCAGTATTAAATACTGATTTAGTAAACTGATTCACTTAGTAAATGTGGTTAAATTACTGAGTTTAGCCACTGACATGGAAAGTTTCCATAAATCAGTTGACACATCCAATGTTTTTCTCAGCAAACAATATTACTGATTTTCCACAAAGGTTACAATTTAACAAACACATGATACTGATTTTTTTTAAGGTTCTCAGTCTAGAGTTACAAGGATCTCAGTGGAATTGTAATTCCATCTAATTAAAAGCTTTGACATGCACACATGTGCCATAAGGCTCTAGCCACCATATGCTGTACTGGAATTCAGACCTGACTCCATCTCTTTAGTCCTGTGAATACAAACTCCTTCCTCATCAGTAATTTTTTTGCCTTTGATCTTCTTGGGTTTAAACCTAGCAGGTTTCTTCTCTGTATTAATTTATTCTAGAATTTTTATTTCAATTTCAATTTAAAATTAATTATATTAATAGTTATGGAACCCCTACTGAGTACAAGGAAATGGGCTGTGCTCAAACATTGTGACACACTTCTATTTATTTTTAGCTACCATTTTGATAAAGGCCTATTCTTTGCCAGGTACTCTTCTAGGAGGAAGAATCTAAGTAGCAAAGATTTCTATCATATGAGGATCTTATCTACTTGTTGGGAATACACAGAAAGAACTTCATCCCCAAAGTTTTTGCATATATTTTTTAGATTCTTTAAAGAAGACAGGTGCTAAAGATTGTATATAGCCTGGGCCACACATTTGAAAACATGATCTTTTTTCCTTAAGTCAAATCTAGTAGGAAAGCCATAGTATATTGATTTTAGCCAGCATTCTCAAATGGTGCAAGTCAGCATATAAATTGCTGTTGACTATTATTGAATACCCACAGTATGCCAGGCACTATTAATCCAGCTGAAACTCATTAATTCAAGTGAATAACTAGGTCCCCATTAAGAGGGCTCACATTTTACAAATGACCAAGCAAGAGAAAAACACCCAGCTGAAAGGCAACAGAACTGGCAGGCACTTCCATCATCTGCTGTTAATTGGAAGAAGCAGAACTTAATTTTATTCAGAATAATGCTCCATTATTGCTTTGAAAAGTAATGAAACCTCAGAGGATCTGAACGGGCTCCTCTAAAAAACTTTGCATGAGACAAGACAGATGGGTTGAAGGAGGAGAGGGGTCTTCTTCAGAAATTTTAAGGACTTAAAATGACATCTACAGTTTTGTGGCCAAAGAACCAGAGAAATCACATTATTTTCCCTGGCCATCCAAGGACTGCTCCCTTTGAGACCAATTTAAGGATGAGAGTAATGGAGGGTTGAGAGAAGAAAATGAAGGCCACGCTGAACTTGAGAACCTGCTCCTCTAAGAGTTCTGGGTGCCCTCCCTTGCTGTGAAAGTAATTAGAAGTTGATATTCTGGAGTGAGTACTCACATTTTTATATGACTTGATATTACATCTTCCTAATGATTTCTTACTAGTGTCTTTCGATCATCACATCTTATTTTAACAAATATTTATTAAGCATTTCTATTGAGCTAAGCAGTCTGTTATCTATTCCCAGGTATGAGAAGTATAATAATTAACCAAACAGTTTTATCCCCTGCCCTCATAAAGATTACATGGAGTAGGGAAGACAGAAACTTAATGCACTGATGGCCACTTAAATATAGCCCTAATAAAGTATACTAAACATTTGGAGTGTGTACCCGTAACTAGAAATGCATACTGTTCAACAGGTCTGGATGATAATACAAATGATAGGTATGCTTTACTGATCACCTATGCAGTTCTTGCCACTATGCTAAATAAATTTTTTATTTCACAACTACTGTGTAAGAACCAGATAACCTCCTGTCACTGATGAGACTCTTGCCCTGTGGACTTCAAGATGCCAGATGCTACAAAACGTATCTCAGCAACAAGCTGGTTATAGTCTGAGGACTGCCATTTTGTCAACTCGTTTACTTATATATTTTAAATTTGTATTGGTGTATAGTTAACTTACAATGTTGTAAATAAGTACAGTTTCCTAAGTACAGCAAAGTGACACACACACACATATATATATATATATGCATATCCATTCTTTGTAAGATTCTTTTCTCATACAGGTTATCACAGAATATTGAGGAGAGTTTTTAAATATTTAATGTTTAAATGTTAAATGTCCCGTGTTCAAATATTTCCTTGTCCGTGAAGCCTTCTATCCAGGAAACCAGTGTTTTCTCTTCTGTGGTTTCCAATACTCATGGCTTAAACTCCCATATATTGAGATGCAATTGGTCTATTTATATGTCTGACTCCCCTGCTGGGCTATAATCTTGATGAATGAGACTAAGGTTTAACTGAATTAATTATTTTTATATCTCTTGCATCTTATAAGCTCAACACTTGATATTTATAGGTACTCAATAAATATTTATTGAATCTTTGTCAACTGAAATAAAATGTGCTCTTATACTCTACAATAAGCCTGCCACATATACTGGAAACTACAGAGAGCATTTCGTTTGAATCACAAAGAAAAATTGAAAGGCAAAGTGTTCACTGATAAGTATCTAGAATGGATACTTGGACCTGGCACACAACAGATATCCATTTGAGGATTTAAGATGGACAATTTCTTTATTTCCTGTGTTGATGAACACTGTTTAAGTGTCAGAGAAAATAGCAGCTAGGTTTCAACCAAAGAGATAATTTAGCCTTGGGCTTGTTTTGCAATCTTGACTTATGCTAAGTGTAATGGGGGAAAAATGTGCTTTGAAAAAGTACACGTTAAAGATCAAGCAAAGTCTAATAGCATCGCGACCCTGAAGCTGGAAACAGGTGCTGATACGTCCTTTGGTTCAGTCTCCTGCCTCCGTGACCCGCTCAGGCCTGACAATGTTCACAGACTGAACAACTGCCAGGTCACCTGTCTCCTCTCAACGGGAGCTCTTCTCACAACTGTCTATACTCTGCTCTAAAGCACCATTAAATGCAAAATTAAAAAATAAAAATAAAGAAAAGAAACATTGCTCCCTACTTCCTTCTCTGCATCCAGAGAACTCACTTGTTTCTGAGGGACAGTCCAGCTTGATCCAGATTCCCACTGTCTACTGTGAAGCCTTCTTTGCATCCTCTGAAAGCATTTTATCATTCAGTGCTTATCATAGCCAGCTTGAGATCAAAGTAGAGTATTTTGGAATTGCCTGCATCATTTATTCAAGTAAGAATCTTAGAGAGGTATGCATCCCGCCTTACAACTAAATCAATTCTAACAGTGCTCTTGTCTTATGTTTCTTGATATTCCTCCAAGCAACTAGCATAGACTCTGCTCCTTGTACATATTATAATAAGGATGTAATTTCTTCTTCATGAAGAAGCAAGTCCAACTTTTTTAAAAGCACAATTCAATTCCATATAAATAGGTTTATCTTTGGTAACATTTCTAGAAAAAAATCCATTCCCTATCAGGCCACATTTCTTGTGCCTAGCATAGTGACTGATCTACAACAGCCTCTGAATAAATACACGTTGAGTGAATGAAGGAAGACTCTACTGACAGCTGTGGACTTCCCAGCCTAATCTAACAGTGGGCTGTCTCCAAACATGACGGTGAGTAAATGAGTGAGTGAATTCACACCCATATGTCCATATATGCAAGGAACACTATGCATAAAGCTATTGTGATTTTTTTACATTTAATATTAATGCTGATACATTTTTAAAAAGCCTGACATTTTTTGAGGCCTTTTTCTAACATAATTAGTAAGGAGAAAAGACTGGATGACCTTTTAACAGCACTCCCCAGAGCTGAAAGAAATCATGCTTTTCTCCAGAATCTGGAATTTCTGCTATGAGCAGCAGCGCTGGGAGCTCCCTGGAAGGGTCAAAACGTGTCCCAGCACAGGACACGGGAGCAAAGCTGACAGATGGGGTGTGGATGCCGTCCCTGTAAAAGCAATTAAAAAGCAGACCCTAAAACCAGCTTTGTTCTTGCAACTTCTTGCAACTCTGGAGCTCTTAGCCCCAGAAAGTTTCTGTAAAGCAGCTAAATGAACACAGTATGACTCCCATGATTCTCAGGACTTGGTGTCCCATCTCTGCCCCTGAGTAGACAGTGTCTTTAGCAAAAGTACTTTTCTTTGTCTGGCAGACAGATCCCTCATCCAAAATTTATTAGGGAACTAGGCTAGAACAGCAGTTCTCTGTTGTGCTGGGGAGTTTTTAATGTGTCATCTTCACGGGCGAGATGCACTGAAGGTATTCTGATGGCAAATCATGTACTTGAGAAAAGGGAGAGCAGATTTCAGAGGCTATAACATCAAATCTCACTCCCGTGCTTTCTGTTGTGTTGGCTTTAAAGGAAGAGAAGGGAGTCAGATTACAGTAAATTCAACCACAAAAAAGCATGGCTTTTTTATCTCAGAATTATTGTTGTTCAGTAGCTAAGTCACATCCGACTCTTTACAACCCCGTGGACTGCAGCACACCAGGCTTCCCTGTCCTTCACCATCTCCTGGAGTTTGCTCAGGCTTACGTCCATTGAGTCAGGGATGCCCGTCTAACCATCTTGTCCTCTGTCGCCCTCTTCTCCTCCTGCCCTCAACCTTTCCCAGCATCAGGGTCTTTTCCAGAAAGAACTATCATAAGGGACCCTAACTGATGTGATAATAAGAGCTAGCTGCAAAGTTGTCTTTCTCTGTAATATTTTGAGGGATTTAATCAACACGGGTATGTTGATAGGAATAAGTTGCCTGTCATAGAAGAAAAACTGCTGAAAACGGTGGGCAAGAGGCTGGCTAAATCCTTGCTAGCACAGAGCTGTAGCAATTCGGATCAGAGTAGACCCCAGAGTACTGGCTGTGCAGAGTCACTGGGGACACGGCAAATGTCCCTAAAGGAAGACTTCTATCTCCTGAAAGAACCTTACCCGAGAGGGTAGTACTTTATTCTTCCTTAATTTGATGAGACTGAAAAAGGGCTGGTTGGAAGAAGAGTAATACAACTCAAAAAGCTTGAAATGCCTCTAACTTCAAATATATAACTTCAAATAAATAGCACCTCCATTTCTTTGCTATTCTACATATAATGTGTTTAATTCATATTTATATAGATTTTTATTTAATAAAAAGTACTTCTCACAGAACTATGTTAAATCATAGTTATAGGTCTCCAATTTTCATAATTGTCAAATGGTTTGGGCTAAAGAGTATCTAAGGTCCCTCATCCCCGTTTCAATGATTTTTTAAATAGCAGAGATGTGAGTGTATGACTACTTCCACCTGGTGGCTGCTACCTGAACTGTACTTATTAAACCTATAAGTCACTCCTGTTTTCCAGCTATGTTTGCAGTTTCAGTCCCGTTTAGTGACCGGATCCCATTGCAACCTGCTGTGATGAATTTGTAAGTTGTAGTGGCCTCGCAAGCTATTCCATATCATTTTGTGAGACATTAAAAAAGACATTAAAAATTGTATTCTAATTTTAAAGACCTCTAGAGACAGATTCTCCAACTTCTCTTATGTCACCGTTTCTGTGTTTAACCACATTTGAAGTTCTTCCTGGTATTAATCCTTCCTGTTGCATTATTGATGTATGTTTAAAGCACTTTCTTCTAAACTCCAAAGCAAAGCTAAAATGTTTTCATCTTTGTTGGATGAAATTAAAAGGACATACACACAGGTGTTAACAGTTTCCAGAAGAAGTCTCTGACATATAAAACTTAGGCCTCTCTCAGTCACTACCATGCACTTAAAAATATCCATACAATGTCTCCATTAGCTGAAGCATGGGCTGTCAAGGTAGCAGAAGGGGGAATCAGCGTGGCTGTAGGAATCTGGTGTAAATCATCTACTGGCTACTTGCTGTACAACACTGGGGAGATTAATTTCATGATCAGTTTCCATTTGTACATGAGGATAAAATTAAATAAAGTGACTAGAATATAGCAGTGTCTAATAAATGTTAGCTAGCTTTCTGCGGCACACAAAGCATTATGAATGCTACTGAAGAGTTCCAGCCCTGAAAAATTCAGCACAATGCACGGAGCATACCGTGTGCTCAACAAGTATCTGTTGAATGAATGAACGGGTATTCAGTTCAGCTCAGTTCAGTTCAGTCGCCCAGTCATGTCCAACTCCTTGAGACCCTATGAATCACAGCACGCCAGGCCTCCCTGTCCATCACCAACTCCCAGAGTTCACCCAAACTCATGTCCATCGAGTCGGTGATGCCATCCAGCCACCTCATCCTTGGTCGTCCCCTTCTCCTCCAGCCCCCAATCCCTCCCAGAATCAGGGTCTTTTCCAATGAGTCAACTCTTCGCATGAGGTGGCCAAAGTATTGGAGTTTCAGCTTTAGCATCGGTCCTTCCAATGAACACCCAGGACTGATCATCTTCACGATGGACTGGTTGGATCTCCTTGCAGAAGACTCAAGAGTCTTCTCCAACATCACAGTTCAAAAGCATCAATTCTTCGGCGCTCAGCTTTCTTCACAGTGCAACTCTCACATCCATACATGACCACTGGAAAAACCATACCCTTGACTAGACGGACCTTTGTTGGCAAAGTAATATCTCTGCTTTTGAATATGCTATCTAGGTTGGTCATAACTTTCCTTCCAAGGAGTAAGCATCTTTTATTTTTTTTTAATTTAAATTCATTTATTTTAACCATAGCCTTGACTAGACGGACCTTTGTTGGCAAAGTAATTCTATATAGATTGGTCATAACTTTCCTTCCAAGGAGTAAGCATCTTTTAATTTCATGGCTGCAATCACCATCTGCAGTGATTTTGGAGCCCCCCAAAATAAAGTCTTACTCACATTCAAATGTCAGTTGAGAAGGATCACTTGGTAGACACTGATGCTCTAGTTCAAATTTATGTGGGTAGGAGGTGAGCTTGATCACAAAACAGGTGCTATGAGAACAGGACACAGATCATGTAACATATTGCTACAAATTGTATTGAGTTGTACTGATATCAGCTTCCCCTAGGAGCTGATGAACTCCTTCAAGGCAGGGGCTACATTTTAAGTATATTTCCATCCTCTATACTAATCACTAATAGTGATTGCTATTCACTATCTATTGCAACTATTACTAATCACTAATAGTCTATCACTAATTAAAGTGAAAGTATTAGTCGCTCAGTCACATCTGACTCTTTGTGGCCCCATGGACTATCCAGTACACCAAGCTCCTCTGTCCATGGAATTCTTTAGGCAAGCATGCTGGAGTAGATTGCCATTCCCTGCTCCAGGGCATCATCCCAACCCAGGGATCCACTAATATGACCTTCTCATTAATATTTAATCTAATTGAGTACTGCTGACCAACCTAGACAGCATATTAAAAAGCAGAGACATTACTCTGCCAACACAGGTCCATCTAGTCAAAGCTGTGGTTTTTCCAGTGGACATGGATGGATGTGAGAGTGGGACTATAAAGAAAGCTGAGTGCTGAAGAATTGATGCTTTTGAACTGTGGTGTTGGAGAAGACTCTTGAGAGTTCCTTGGACTGCAAGGAGATCCAACCAGTCTATCCTAAAGGAAATCAGTCCTGATTATTCATTGGAAGGACTAATGCTAAAGCTGAAACTCCAATACTTTGGCCACCTGATGAGAAGAGCTGACTCATTTGAAAAGACTCTGATGCTGGGAAAGATTGAAGGTGGGAGGAGAAGGGGATGGCAGAGGATGAGATGGTTGGATGGCATCACCGACTCAATGGACATGGGTTTGAGTAAACTCCGGGAGTTGGCGATGGACAGGGAGGCCTGGGGTTCTGTGGTCCATGGGGTCGCCAAGAGTCGGACACGACTGAGCGACTGAACTGAACTGGACCGACCCCTAACAAAACCACTATTTCTAGATGCAATTTCACTTGATGAAGTAATGATATTTCTCTTTTATATAAGAAAATGAAACTCTAAGCAAATAGAAGCTCTTTCTCAGATACACATTATTGGTTTTAATCTTTAATAGCTCAGGGTTTCCTTAGAAACTAACTCCCAACTATCTATAGACATCAAGGCAAAAAAATGGTTAAATGTTGGACACACAGAGAATTTAAGGGCAAAGGGCAAAGACCCTCTGACCCCCAAGATTTCAGCTGGTGCAAAAAATGTCAGGGGAAACCCTCTGTCACAACGTGACAGGCCAAGTTGGTAACCCACTGTATGAGTGTTAACCGGGAGCGTGTGGTTTCAGAGAAGCACAGCTGTTTGTCATCAAGAGCAAGGCCACCACGCTGCCACAGTTCCTCGCTCCACTTTCAAGTGGATTTTAGGATGCGTTTTGTGAAAACTGTGCTATAAAAAGCCCTGATGCCGTCCTTTCTCGGGTCTGCAGCATGAAGAGGGTCAGCTTTACTTAAGTGATTGGCTTCCTGTTTTTCTTAATTATACAAAATGGGGACAATGCAAAACACAGCTGGGGCAAACTCAGATGTTGCTCAAAGCCTGAAACATGTAACAACTTGGTGATGAAAAACAGAAAATTCTTGCTGGTGAGGAGACAGGAGCAGTGCCACACTTGCAGCGGCGTGCTTACTATAGCTGAGAAGCTGATTTCACCTCAGAAAATAAGACAAGGAGACTGTCTTGCCACGGGGTGTAAATGGTAGCATTTAACTTAGACACATGCATGTGATTGAATAGAACCGAAAAGAAGAGGAAGAAAGGGGTGAGGGAGAGTAATGATTATGGGTGATTATGATTTTGATACCTAGAGGGCAATGAGGAATTTCTGTGTAATCTGCAATGTGTACCTGTGTACATAGTTGCTTAGTCGTGTCCGACTCTTCGTGACGCTATGGACTGTGGCCCGCCAGGCTCTTCTGTCCATGGGATTTATCAGGCAAGAATACTGGAGTGGGTTGCCATTTCCTCCTCCAGGGGATCTTCTGGACCCAGGGATCGAACCCACATCACTTGTAGGCCCTGCACTGGCAAGCAGATTCTTTACCACTGAGCCACCTGGGAGTCACAGGGATTTCTCTGGTATATATGAAGAGTCAAACTACCCTAGGCGGTGAGAAGTGAAGCAGCAAAGTATACTGTGAGCAGACAGTTATCGAACACGGCATGGAATGTGGCCTCCTGGGGAAGAGAGGCTGTATTGCTTAGCCAGGATTTGGAACAGGTATTTGGTACAAGGTGACTTTAAAGGAACTCTTCATACATTTGCAGGCTCCTTGGTGGATCACTACTCATCTTTCAAGGCTGAGTTCAAGTACTACCTCCTCTGAAATAACACATCTTCTTTGCATCTCCTCTGGTGCTGTGTAGCACTTACCAAACTATCACCATTGGTGGTGTGTACATCTGCCTTCCGCTATACTGTGTCTTAAGTCGCTTCAGTCGTGTCTGACTCTTTCCGCCCTATAGCCCACCAGGCTCCTCTGGCCATGGGACTCTGCAGGTAAGAATACTGGAGTGGTTGCCATTTCCTCCTCCAGGGGACCTTCCTGACCCAAGGACCAAACCCATATCGCCTATATTTCCTGCACTGGCAGGCAGGTTGTTTACCACTAGCACCACCTGGGAAGCCCTGGGGCTATATTATGAGCTCCTTAAAAGCAGAAGTTATAACTTGATCATTTTTCTAACTCCTCCAGCAATTAGCATCAGGCAAGACCTTAAGAGTTCAATAAATGTTAACTGAATGAGTTAATCAATCAATCTGAGTAAACATATGGTTGATAAAATATAGATATCTTTATGTGTTCAACCTCATTGCTAGAGTATGCAAATAAATTCAATTCAATACACCTCTAATTTATCATGCACTTACTGTGTGTCAGATGCTGTGCTTGATACTGTTAAAAGAGAGTGTCTCCTAAATGCGAAAGCTGTTGCTGAACTGTTGTAGGTTTGAAGCCCTGATTTCCAGGATTCCACAGTTGCCAGTGGCTAACCAACTGATCTATTGTATCAAATAGATTAATTGACCTGAGCATGACCATAGTTGTCTCACAATATCTGTTTCTTCTTCCACTATATTAACAAAGCCTCAACATTTTAGTTGAATATGAAGAGGTAAGAAGAAGTTTCTTCTATGAGAGCTCAGACAATCCTAGAAAGTAAGAAAATTATGCTTCCAAGGCTTGCTAACATTGTTCAACATTCCAGTATGTTATAAAAGGAGGTTTCTTGAGAAAAGAGGCCATATTGCTGAGTTAGGATTTAAAATAAGTCTTATGTGTTGAGCAACGTTTTTTTTTAAAAAAAACTGGTTATATGTAAAAGTGATTCCTGTTTCATGAATTTCTACCTATTTTTCATTGCTGCTACAGAATAATACTCATTACTTTTACAAAATATTCCACAAACTTCCCTGTAGCTACTTGTGGCCATGTGATGAACCTGGGTCAATGGAATGCAGGCAGAAGTACTTTGTGCCAGTTTCTGGAAATATTCCTCAAGACAGGGTATCTGTGCTCCCTTTCCCAGCGCCTCTTTGTCTTGCCATTTTGACCTAAGATGGAGGCCTCTTGAGGATCAACAAGAGGGGAAAAGACCAGGGCACTGACCCGGCAGCGACTTACCCTGCACTGAATACCTGGGTCTTACAAGCAGAGGGAAAGAAGCCTCCACTAAGCTCCTGCTCCTTTGGTGTCCTGACAACCAGAAGTGGTGCCCAATCCTAGCTAAACATCACTGTTGACATGTGGTTTCAACTCAGCTGTGGATGAGGTGGGAGCAGTGGTTAGGTGGGGAGGTGGATGTCTGTATGTAAGGACGACCTTCAAATGAGTAACAACTGAACAATGAATGAAGGACTTTTAATCTATATGATTTTTTGACAATCACCCACATCAGTCACCTTGCAGATTCATGCCCTCTTGTCTCTGATTATGTAGCTCTCTGCTCACTTCTTTACTTCATATGACACACTAAGGTGTTGTCTCTGAAAAGAACATTCCCCTGACTCCCTTTCTGGGGCTAGGTACTTCATCTGTACTCACTTGTAGTCCCAAGTATATATTGTTGACTTAGATTTGATATCTCATAATTGTAATCAATTGCTCTTTTCTTCGGAGAAGGTGATGGCACCCCACTCCAGTACTCTTGCCTGGAAAATCCCATGGACAGAGGAGCCTGGTGGGCTACAGTCCATGGGGTTGCAAAGAGTTGGACATGACTGAGCGACTTCCCTTTCACTTTTCACTTTCATGCATTGGAGAAGGAAATGGCACCCCACTCCAGTGTTCTTGCCTGGAGAATCCCAGGGATGGGGGAGCCTGGTGGGCTGCCATCTATGGGGTCGCACAGAGTCGGGCACGACTGAAGCGACTCAGCAGCAGCAGCAGCAGCAGCTCTTTTCTTTCTCTCTCCTCTATAAATTGTAAGATTCTTGAAAGACAGGATAACATTGAATCTCTAAAAGTTCAATGTCTATCACACAGTAGCTACCACATAATAGCACATAGCAGTTTTACACAGGTACCCTATCCCATTATCTGCTTTCCTTTCAATAATATGCAAGACCTAAAACCTACTGCTGGTCAGCCCCTAGAGTCTGGGTCATCCCTGAATCCTGTAGCAGACAGTTCCTTGATTTTCATGACCCTTGTCTCTGAGGACATCTTTCCTTTTCCCTTCCCCTCCTCTGTATCAACTTAGTTCAGAAAATGTATTTTAGGCGCCTACTTGGCCAGATACTGGACTGGAAATAATGTTTTAAAATCAGTTTGTCAAAATTTTTTCCTCTGCATTCTATTCTTTTCTGCCAGTTTTTTCATAGAGTGGAGTTATCCTCGTGACTCAAAGCTTAAGGACTAGGAAAGGGGGGGTTGGAGGAAAATCTGTCTTTTGACATTTAAGAGATATGTGCTAAAATTAGGGAACAGCTAGCACTTCTATTTAATAGTCAGATGAGGCCACACACATTTATGAACATTTGAAATAGCCCAGCTTTGTTTCTCCAGGCCACAGAGGCCGACGCTACGAAGGAGAGTGCATGGACATGAAGGAGATGTCCTGCTTTGTCACGGATGAAAGGCTTCTGCTGCTAGGCTGGCTGTTTCTTACTCTGGATGCTCTTCTCCTCCCCCTCCTTCCCCTCCTCCCCTCCTTCTCTTCCCCCTGCTCCCCTCCCCCCCTCCCGTCCCTTCCCAGCCTGCCCCAGTCCGCCCTCCTCGCGCTCCACCCTCCCCTCCCCCTCCTCTCCCTCCTCCCCCTCCTCCTCCCCATCCCTCTCCTTGTCCCTTTACTCCTTTATTCTTCTTTCCTTTCTCCTTCTCTTTCTGCTTCATCATCTCTGTCTCTGTCTAGTCCTTCTCCTCCTTTTTCCTTTTTCTCTTTTTTCTCCCCCTCCCCCCCCGCCCCTTGCAATCAGAAGAAACCAAAGACTATTTCATACCCATTTCAGAGGGACACACACCAACAGAACTCTGACAATGGATTGCTCATGAGGAGGCCAGTCTTGGTCTCTCTAGTGTCTTCCTCTTGGTGGCTCAGCCTGGTGCTCTCCCCTCCTCCTGCTCACCAATGCCAAGCGCTCACAAGTATATCCTTCATTTCTACACACTCAATGCCTTTTCCCCACTTGCCAATCAACAGCATATTTTTCACCCACACAACTTCAGGAGAGGTGACATGTAGATGTACAAAGCCTCAGAATTCCAGCTACAGTTCACTGTAGAGACTCACAGAATGAATGGAGAAGTGGCCATGTGGACAGGGGAGGGAATGCCCAGGTTTCCAAACGTGTGCTGGCTCAGACGGTAGAGCTTCTGTATGCAGTGCAGGAGACCCGGGTTCGATCCCTGGGTTGGGAAGATTCCCCAGAGAAGAAAATAGCAGCCCACCCCAGTACACTTGCCTGGAAAATCCCATGGACGGAGGAGCCTGGCGGGCTACAGTCCATGGGGTCAGAAAGAGTCAGCCACGACTGAGCGACTTCACTTTCACTTGGAAAAGCAGCCCATGATCCTAGATGTTATAATAACACTGCCCCTTTCTCCAGGCATTTCCTCAGAGTGAAGCTGTTACTTTGCTCCGGGCTGGAAGCTCTGAGTCACTCTCAAAGCTCCTTATGAACAACTGAAAAGGACTCTGAAGATTTCTGAAGGGAACCTGTGATGGGAGAATCACAGAATGTGCTGGGAAGGGGTCTTCATGACTATTCAACCTACTCCTTTGTTTCACAGAAAAGGAAGTGAGGACCAGCAAGGGATATGACTGGCCAGCCACACAGCATGTCAGTTCTCTCTGGACTGAGGGCACAGAGGCTCCGAGTCTCCTGTCCTTCAGCCCAGCTTTCTCCAGTGGTGCGGTGCCCCCACTCCCTCTGGGCAGTTTATGGAATGAAGGAGCCTGAACGTGATGCAGTGAAAGTGAAGGTCACTCAGTCGTGTCCAGGTCTTTGCAACCCCATGACTATCCAGTCCATGGATTCTCCAGGCCAGAATACTGGAGTAGGTAGCCTTTCCCTTCTCCAGGGGATCTTCCCAACCCAGAGATTGAACCCAGGTCTCCCGCTTTGCAGGCGGATTCTTTATCAGCTGAGCCACCAGGGAAGCCCCACTGAGATTTAGGAAAAGGCAGGTATCATTCCAAAAACTGATCTTCCTCACCAGAAGAAAAGAAAGGCAACCTCGCGCTTACTGCTGCAGAGTTTATAACTTGGAAATAATGGTACGGGGCACATATTACTCCACTAAGCTTCCTTTAATAAAAACAACAACAACAACAAAAAACAAAACACCGAACAACAGCACATTAAACTTCTTAGACAGAAATGTCCAATTTACATATGTTTGTCAATGTGTGCCTGCTTCATCTCTTTCTTTTTGGATCAGGCTTTATCTACATATGTTCTAAATTTTACTACTTGGGAGTCTGATGACAATTAGACTTTTGTATATTATATATTTATATATATATATATATAAAATTGGAACCAAGCTATGGCTCCTTCTTATTTAACTTATATGCAGAGTATATCATGCAAAATGCTGGGCTGGATGAAGCACAAGCTGGAATCCAGATTGCCAGGAGAGATATCAACAAACTCAGATACGCAGATGATACCACCATAATGGCAGAAAGTGAAGAGGAACTAAAGAGCCTTTTGATGAAGGTGAAAGAGGAGAGTGAAAAAGCTGGCTTAAAACTCGACATTCAGAAAACTAAGGTCATAGCATCCAGTCCATTCACTTCATGGCAAATAGATGGGGAAAAATTGGCAACAGTGACAGAATTTATTTTCTTGGGCTTCAAAATCACTACAGATGGTGACTGCAGCCATGAAATTAAAAGACACTTTCTCTTTGGAAGAAAAGTTAAGACAAACCTAGACAGCATATTAAAAAGCAGAAACATGACTTTGCCAACAAAGGTCTGCATAGTCAAAGCTATGGTTTTTCCAGTGGTCATGTATGGGTGTGAGAGTGGGACCGTAAAAAAGGCTGAGCACCGAAGAATTGATGCTTTTGAATTGTGGTGCTGAAGAAGACTCTTGAGAGTCCCTTGAACAACAAGGAGATCAAATCAATCAATCCTAAAGGAAATCAACCCTGAATATTCATTGGAAGGACTGATACTGAAGCTGAAGCTCCAATATTTTGGCCACCTGATGTGAACAGCCGAATCACTGGAAAAGTCTCTGATGCTGGGAAGAAGTGAGGGCAGGAGAAGGGGGTGACAGAGGGTGAGATGGTTGGATGGCATCATCAACTCAATGGACATGAATTTAAGCAAGCTCTGGGAGATGGTGAAGGACAGGGAAACCTGGCGTGCTGCAGCCCATGGGATTGCAGAGAGCTGGACGGGGCTTAGTGAGCGAACAACAGCAGCTCCTTGAAATCTTTTCTTGAGCTTTGAACATGATCTTCAGAACATGTTAATACTCGTGTGTCCATCTAGAAGACAATTAACTGAGCACAGGCTTTCCCATGTCTGGAACCATAGTGAAAGGTGTGGAATCTCAGGACACTCTATATCCTCAGCCTGCTGGTCATCACATCGTGCCCGCTGCTCTTGGCACCTCAACTGTGGCATGTTCCTGCCAGGAAGCCCTGTCCTTCCCTGAAAGGTACTCTTGCTCCTGGGTTTCCCATCCTGGTGGCTGGCGTCACCATCTCCACACTTGCCCAAAGCAAAACCTTGGGCATTGTCTCACCCTTCCCCTTGCTGCTTTTCCACCCTCAACCACCATCCACCCAGCCGCCTGATCATAAATCTGTCCATGTTAATGTGCCTCTGAAATTTCCCCCAGCTCCACAAAGCTTCCCACCATCAGGACCACCATCAGCTCTCTCTTGGATACATGCTTTGATTTGCTGCCCTATCCTAAGCTGGGTCCTTTCCAAAATATTTTCCTATCATTGGCACTGAAGCAATTTGCCATTTGAGCTAACCAAATTCTGTCACTGGCTTCTTGTACGCCATTAATGTTCCCTGGCCCTCAGTATAATATCAGAGCTCTACACCAGCTTCTCTGTGATCTCAGCTCTCTCCTTGTTTCTAGCTTCATCTCCTGTAAATCTCCATTTTGTCAATGTTGACTCACTTAGAGTTAGCTCCTTCTGACACACAGAATTCATACCCTCCACAAGGAGCAGTCACACGCTCCACTTTCGCTGCAACCGTTCCTTCCTTAGGTACCTCTTTTACCTCAAGACCTAGTCAGACAGCCTCTTCCGGGAAGCTTTGTGCTAACCTCCAACTCCCAGGCTGGATAAAGAGAAGTACGTCCTTCTGTAAAACCCTGTGCACGAGTCCCTCAGAGCACTTTTCACACTGAAGTATCAAGTATAGATGTTCGTGTGTCTATCCCCTGTGACCTACAGGCTGTTTGAGACTTGAGTTGATTTATGTCATCATACATCCTGCATAGCGGTTTTCATCTTTGGCTAAATAGTAGGATCACTTGGGAAAACTTAAAAAAAAAAAAAAAGGCCAGGTCCCACTCCAGACCAATTAGAATCTCAGGGGGTAAACAAGACACACTCCTCACCTCCCAGCCTTTGCACTGACTCTTCCCTCTGCCTGGAAAGCTGTTCTCACAGGCTCACTCCCTCTCCTTCGTCAAGTCTTCCCCAGATGTCGCTTTCTCAGTGGGGCCTCTTCTGATCTATTTAAACTTGGTAGAACATTTACCCCACATTTCCTGGGATTAATAGCACATATCAGTCTCCCATGTTACACACTGCACTTTTTAACTATTGTTATTGTTTTCTGTCTGCCTCCCCAGGTGCAAGAATCAGTTATTTGGTTCACTAATGTAGCATCAGTGGCTGGTACATAGTAAATGCTTATTATCTAATAACATCTTATCAGATATCTATATTATTATGTAATAACAATTAACATTATCTAATTATGTTTACATAGATAAATGAGTGGATTCTACTTGCCACCTCTGGTTTAGTGGAAAGAGTTGTTTGTAAGTCTGCAAAGTTATGAAAGCCTATAGAAGTGGAACTGATTAATTCTGCCTCCTAGGAATCAAAAAGGGCTTCAAGAAGGAGGAGATAATTAAGCTGAGCCTTGAAGGACTTTCTAAGCAGAGAAAGAGGATAAGTTATTAAAATACATAGTGCCTCGGCAACTACCAAGCTGACAGTCCAACGTATTGTGGTCGTTCTATAAGGTCTTACTAACACCAACAGAAAATTCAGAGGGAATGGCGCAAGCACTAAGAAGAGAAAGTTCATGGATCATGTTGAATGGATGGAGTGGGCAAGTCATAAGTGAAAAGACCGAACTGATGAATTTTGACTAAATTAAATAATTTTCTTCTTATTAGATAATTAACTCATTTCAGAGAACCAACATGTATTTTTAGTATCTCGTTCATATATATGTATATATGAATACTCATATATATATATGCATGCTTACGATATGAGTTGCTACCATATACTTGTTGCTCATATAGTTCTTGTTAGTTTTCACATATGCCTTCCATTATTATTCAACTTTGTGTGTGTGTGTGTGTGTATGTTCTACCCACCGACACGGAAGTTCCAGTAACACAAATAAGGGCCTCGTGGTCTCTCTTTTGCACTCACTGCAGCAGCAGGCCCTAACAGTGTGCAGGGCACACGTATACCAGCAGTATGCTCTAGCAGGATCCCCACAGAATTGTCCATAAAGACTAGTAACAAATAATAGCTCTCCTAGAAATGCATTCCTGTTTTTATTCATTTAGACAAAAATGCTTATTCTATACTTCACTACATACTACATGTCAGACATCATATTAAGGACCAGAGACACAGGCACAGAATTTAACCTCTGCTATGAAATCTCAGTGGGGGATAGAAAGAAACAATCACAGCTCATGGATTAAGTGCTATACTATGGGTGACCCTGGAGTACTTTATAAACACAAAGAGGTGCAGCTAATCTAACATAATGAAGACAAGGGCCAGGGGACACTTCCTGACAATGTTATTCTTGGCATTTTTTGCTCTGAAAATGATGCACACGTCAGATATTTTATGTAGATTTAAATTTTATTTTCAGAGATATATTCTCATAGAGATAATTATGATACCATTAAAAAGACACTACCCTGCGTAAATCACATATTAAAAGAGAAATAAAATTTTCTGATAATACCTTAATCCATTTCTCTTTCATTCAAAAATCACTACTAATAATTAATAATATATCATAATTTGTTGTTTCCTATGAGAAAGGACAGAAAAAAAGTACTAGGATTTTGTCAAGGGGCAAGAAAATTCTCAGAAGTTCCATGATTCAACTGTAATCAAAGGTGAGTAGTACTTAACCACGTGGAGAAAAGAAGGGAGGAAGGACATTCTAAGGATGGAATGAACATACGCGCAAAGGCCCAGAGGCATATGAAGAATGGCTAGTGTGGAGATCTTAGGAATATGTTGCTATAGTACTATAGGAATATGGGGAAGTTGGCAAAGAGAATCTGTGGGATATGGACACAGTGTGAAAACCACAGGAATAGGTCAAAGTCTTAAAGAACTGGATACACTGAGGAATACGATAATGGCAGCCATAAGCTAGGGATGGAGTGGGTGAGTAGGCAGGGAGGCAGACAGACCAGTTAAGTGATCCCTGTAATAGCAATTCAGGGTAGGCAGGAGAAAGGGCTACATTAAAGCAATGTCAGTCTGAGAGAGAACTGCAGATGGAGGCGTACTTGACAGGATTCGGGGGCTGATGGGATGTGGGGGCTGATGGAGAATGAGATGTCTGGGATGACTCCCAAGTTTCTGGCGTGAGCATCGGAGTGCCTGGAAGGTGCCACTCACCACAAGAATGAGGGCAAGAGGAAGGAAGGCACGATGCCGAGCAAGTTTGACGCATGCGAAGTCCACGATGCTGAGTAGTGAGGTGAGTGTGTCTTCTTGGCCGACTTCTGGAGTTCACAGGGAGGAAGATGCGAATAGAGGTACCGTGGGCACCGGAGAGCCTCAGTAACCCACTCATTGCTTATACCCTTCTTCAGTGTACTCAGGGTCTACAGTAATATGCCAGGGGCTTCACAAAACCACGGAGAAGTTCCTGGGCTATATATGTATTTAAAGATAAGAAGGAAAATGCATATTAAAACAAATGTGAATACGTTCAGGTCTGGAGTGTGAAATCTGAATGGATTTTTAGGACAAAACCAGAGTCTCCAAATGAATCGCTGGCTCTGTGACTGGCACTTGCACTCGCAGCCTCACACCACATCCATAGACACCTAAGCTGTGTATTCACCCTGCTCTGCCTCTGGTCCTTTGGAGGAAACACATACACGAGACTGCACTAAAGCAGTTCATGGGCCCCCTGTGATTTGGGTCCCTGTGAGCAGCCCATTCAAGAGGTCAGCCTAGAGGAATTTGACACCCATTCTAGCTGTGCCTTTAAGGCAGACAGCAATCGCTGTGTTCTCACTCAACTCCGTCTCCTCGTATTTTGAAAAGACTAAAAGGATCCCTGTTGAAGCACTGAAACATGGAAAGAAACAGCAAGCTATTCAGACACTTCGGTTGCTCTGGAGTGAATACAGTAGCTTGGAGTGAATATCGTATAGGGCCTGCAATTTTATTCTTACTCTCTACGAGACAACTCATTCACAGATCTTGAATTCATTTTACTCACTTTAGAAGTTACCTGCTAAGAGGTCAGATGCTTCTTTCATACTTAGCTGTTACCTGCTGCCTTCAAAATACATAATATAAAGTGTAAAAAAAAAAATCCTTTCACTACCAATGTAGCTTCAATGTAAAGAATTCTCAGCATTTACAAATCCCAAAGGATGGTGACCCACTCCATCATTCTTGCCCTGAAAATCCTATGGACAGAGGAGACTGGCCGGCTATGGGCCAGGGGGTCGCAAAAGAGTTGGACACAGTGACTGAACAACAAAGGAAAAAGCTGCTGAGACCGGTTTCTAAAGCTCTCAACTTTTAAAGAAGCACAGGAAGGTCACCCTCTTCTTTACATACAATGACTCCAGTGTTTGTGGTTAAACAGCTGTTTCCTTCCTTCTTGATGGTAGAACTTATCATTTTTTTAAAATAAATGTTTAATGAACAGAGGAGCACTGCAG
The DNA here is from genome assembly GCF_014754425.2 of Oryx dammah. Classification (NCBI taxonomy): domain Eukaryota; kingdom Metazoa; phylum Chordata; class Mammalia; order Artiodactyla; family Bovidae; genus Oryx; species Oryx dammah. The sequence continues at coordinate 10,322,604 of NW_024070199.1, read as the reverse complement.
TAAACACAATGATGAGAAATCTGGGGTCTCTTTTGCAGTCAGAAAATCCTTCACGTCTTAGGCCCACGATGTAAGCCGTGACATGAACGCAAAGGACATCCCGTCTTTGGAGGTCTGACAGAGCTGGGTTTTCTCCCTCGCATCCTCCTTCATCCAGCCAGACCTTTCTTAGCAAAGGAAAATTCTCATCACCATGGACTATATTTATCTTCTTTATGAGTCATTCTTATCACGATCATTCCTCCAGCATTGTCAATTTTTTTTTGCCCCCTGAAGCAAGGAAGAGGGAGGTTTTTTTTTTTCTTTTTTTTTTTTTTTTAAAGTTTACTGAGCACCTACTCTGAGACAAGTCTGCTAAGCTACTGTTGAAGTTTGATTTAATCTTTAAGACATGATAGGCACTACTCCAGTCCTCTTGCCTATAAAATCCCATGGACAGAGGGGCCTGGTAGGCTACAGTCCATGGGGTCGTGAAGAGACGGGCACAACTGAGTGACTTCACTTTCACTTTTCACTTTCATGCATTGGAGAAGGAAATGGCAACCCACTCCAGTGTTCCTGCCTGGAGAATCCCAGGGACGGCGGAGCCTGGTGGGCTGCCGTCTATGGGGTTGCACAGAGTCAGACACGACTGAAGCGACTTAGCAGCAGCAGCAGGCATTACTATTCCAATTTTATAGTGTACCCTTGTACCAAATCTATAATGATTATAAGACAATGTATTAACTACTTTTAAAAAAGTGATTTATCCATCTTTACAAGTGGAGACAGTTTTTTTTTTAATCAACATTTATTTATTGCTCCTGTTCACAAATAACCTGGAGTTCTGAGCTGAAATAACTAGTACCATTTAGAAAGTGGTAAAAGATAGAAAGATAAAAGCTGGCAAGATAAAGTTAGTGAGATGAACCACAGTTTTAAATTCTAGTCTGAGAAACTGAACTTGGTTGAACAAACATTTGGAAATCAATGCAGTTCCATTAAGCAAAAAGGCAACGTAATGAAAATTACATTTTAGGAAGACTCAATTATCAGGGACTTGGATTGCAGGGATAAAAAATAGACTAAATTTCTCTGGAAGTCCAGTGGTTAAGACTCTGAGCTGCCAACACAGGAAGCATGGGTTCGATCCTTGGTTTGGGAAGACCCCATATGCCACTTGGTGTGGTCAAAGACTAAAATAAATGAGGAAATAAATAAAATGAATATGTGGAGGAAAGCTTAAAAACTATAAAAATAGGTATACTAAGTTTGGAGGGGGCAAAGATAAGACATAGAAAAAGTTGGAGGAGTCAGTATTATCCAAAATACTAATAAATGGAATTAGGAATTATATAATGATGATAATGAATGATGGACTAAGTGGACCATGTCTGAATTGTATTTATTTGTATTTAGATCTAGATCTATACCTATATTATAAAAATTGGAAAAGTAATTTTTATAACCTTCCAACTTTAGTGAAAGAATGTTTATTATGTTATGAAACTAGCTGTTCTCCGTAAGGTCAAGATGAAAGAAAAGACTCTTGAATGGCAAAAAGAGGGATTTAGACTGGACAGAAGGCTTATAGGAAAGAGGAATGATTTTGATGTGGAATGATGAGAGTGATGGTATTTCTTTCTAGAAATCACTATAGGTTAGGTCATATGCATGTACATTTGCTACAAGCAGGTCAGCTAAGGACTAGGCATCTTCCTGATTCCATTTCTGAAAGAGCTGCCTAATATCAGTGGTTGTCAAGAATAAAGAAAGCTAATTTATTGGTTTTGCTTATATTTGATCCAATAGAAAAAAAAAGAGATAGGAATACCAAGCTTTCTTGAAAGGTCTATGCTAGCCTGACAATTTTGTGTTTTTATGCTTCATCAATGAAAAACTCAGAAAATAGCCAACTCTTATCAGTGATGATTCAACAGTGCCAGATATTTCAATTCCAGCTAAGATTAGACTGTTCTTAAGCATATCTGATAGAAGTATGGCCGATGTGCTTCGCATGGCAGCATGTGAATAAGCATTTGCTTCTAATCCCACCCACCACTCCTCCCTCTTTCTGTTGCTTTTAAAAGCATCTGCTATCACAGATGCAGGAGATATATCACTATGAACAACTGCTTTGTTTGGAAGAGCTGAACTTCATATCTATTATCTCTTCAAAGTAAAATTAAGTCCATTTTCAGACAGCATCAGTGCAATGAACACAGAAATCCTTACAGGTCCATCTTTATTTTAAGGGTTGAGTCTAAAAGGAAAAAAAAAATTCCATCTTAATGTACCCTAAGGGTATATAAAATATTTTTGACTATATTGTGCTTTTATATGTAAAAGAACATTTTCACTTACATATGAAGTGAAAAACATATGAAGTGAAAAATGTAAGTGAAAATATATGTAAGTGAAAATTCTGAAGTGTAGTAATAAAATAAAGAATAACTTTAAAACTAGAAAAAGATAGAGGTTTGTACTCTACTCTCCACTATGAATCCTGTCCTTCTGTATATCTTTTGCTCTAACAACTGTCCTAAATTTTTTAGCATTCCTTTTATGATTTTATATGAATCCACTCAAAAGATATTGTTCAGATTTGCTTGTTTTCTAGCTTCATGTAAATGTTACTATATCAGTTTTCCTTGACTTAGTTTTCCCTGTCAATATTGTTTCATCCACATTCATTCATTTTTATTGCTTTATATTATTCCAGTGTGTGAATATACTATAAAATAATTATACTTGAATCCCTTTGTTGATATATTTGTGCTTTTCCAAGTTATATATATATATATATTATATATATATATATTTTTTTAGGAACAAAGTTGCTGTGGTTAATGAATATTTAAAAGAGTTTATCACATATAAACAGGAATGAAAGAGCCAAGTCATAATGTTCAGTTTCATAAAACAATATCAATTTGTCTTAAAAAATTGTCCAGTAGTGTATAAAAAAATCACAATAGCATTTGCTGTGTTAGGCTTCCTAAGATTATGCTCATTTAAATGGGTATAATATCAGTTCAGTTCAGTTCAGTTGCTCAGTTGTGTCCGACACTTTGTGACCCCAAGGACTGCAGCAAGCCAGGCTTCCCTGTCTATCACCAACTCAATGAACAGTATGAAAAGGGTATAATATGAATCGGGGTTAATTTAGATTAATTTACTACTTGGGAAATTTAGTATCTTGTTACATGTTTATTACAACAATGTTATGTTTACTTTCCTTTTTGAAATGTTTAAGGATGTCTCTTGACCATTTTTCCACATATTGGTTATTTCATTTTTATTGGCTGTAAGAGACCTTTATGGGCTTTCCTGGTGGCTCAGGGAAGATTGGCCGGCAGATTTAAGAGTCTGCCTGGTAACACAGCAGACGCAGGTTTGATCCCTGGGTCAGAAAGATTCCCTGGAGGAGGGCAGGGCAACCCACTCCAGTATTCTTAGCTGGAGAATCCCATGGACAGAGGATCCTGGCAGGCTATAGTCCATGGGGTCGCAAAAGAGTCAGACAGGACTTAGTGACTAAAGAACAACAAAGAGATCTTTATACATTTTTGATAAAATTCCTTGTTGGCTCTTTCTGTTGCAAATCCCATTTTGGGATCTGGATTTCCCTTTGCCTTGTGGTATCTTTGATAAACAGAATTACTTTAATGTAAATGATTTCAACATTCTTCACTTACGGGTTTGTGTTTTGTTTAAGAAGTACTTCTTAAGACAAGATCATAGTGATATTCACTCATGTTTCTTCTAAAATGTTGCCAGCCTTGGTTTTCTCACTTATGTATTTAACCAGCCTTTCATTTTTCACTGTTTATTAATTGGTCATCACTTCTTAAATGTTCTGCAGTGCCGTATAGGTGACAAATACTTATACCATGCACCAGGTATAAGCGTCTTAACTCAAAGTGGAACTTTGTTTTACATCATTTTCCCTGAAGCTAGGAAAGACTGAGGGCGTGAGGATAAGGGGATGACAGAGGGTGAGATAATTACATGGAATCATTGACCCAATGGACACGGTTTGAGCAAACTCTGGGAGATAATGAAGGACAGGGAAGCCTGGTGTGTTGCAGCCCATGGGGTTGCAAAGAGACAAGACTGAGTGAACAACGAAACTTTACGTGTTCAGTTAACTCATTAAATCTGCATGATAACCTTTTTAGGTAGGTACTGTTTTCATCCCTTTTTTAATAAGAAGAAAACAGAGGCATGGATGAGTTAGTAATTGGGTCAAGAACTGGTATTCTTAACTTCTTGTTTCCAGGTCCTCTGTTTAGCTAGTTACTATGCTTATCCAATTCTAACAGTCCACTGTCTTCGTTGGAATTGGTTTAGTATATAGTATTTGTTTTCTGGTTGGCCAACTACCCCACCCAGCTCATCTTTTTAAGAGTGTTTTAGCCATTTCTTATCCTTTACTCTTCTCATTTATATTTTAAATTAGGTTGTCAAGCTTGTCAAAAAATCCTGTTGGGATTTTTATTGAAATTCTATTGACTCTCTGCAGATCAATTTGGAAGAAATGGTATCTTTATTGAATTTTTAGATCCATGGCATGGCATGCACTGGGTTTAAATCTTATTTAATATATCCCAATAAAGGCTAACACACTTTTTTTTTCTGTAAAGATTTTGTATATACATTGCTTGATTAATTCTTAAGCATCTAATTTTTTTAATTGTTTTATTTGTATTTTAGGTGGAGGTAGTCTACCATACTACTAGAAAGAGAATTAGACATTTTTAACCTCTTGATAATTCAGCAGTATCTTATAATCTCTTATTATGATGGTGATTTATTAATTTACCTCTATGCCTTGTTTTGCTTCCCATGAAAAGTGAAAGTGTTAGCTTCTCAATTACGTCCAACTCTTTAGTAGCTCACTAGGCTCCTCTGTCCATAGGATTCTCCAAGCAAAAATACTGGAATAGGTAGCCATTCCCTTCTCCAAGGGATCTTTCCAACCCAGGGATTGAGCCTGGGTCTCCTGCATTGCAGGTGGATTCTTTACTGTCTGAGCCACCAGGAAAGCCCACATCTTAAGAATATTTTTATTAAGTGTATAAAAAAATTTAGAATATTTTTTCATGAATTAAGCATTCTATTATTATATAATAATCTTCTTTACTAGTCCATTTTATTTCAAAGACAATTTCCTGTATATATAAACTATAAACTAGCTTTCTTTTTTTTTAGCAGCTACATAGTACATACGTGTTTTCATTTATTTACTTTCAAACTTTTGGTGTCCTTATATTTTAGGAGTGTCTCTTATCACATGGCATATTAGGTGGATTTTTTATTATTTAAATGCTAATTTTCCTCTTTTAGTTGGCAGATTTAATCTATTTACCTTCATATAATTATTGCTATATTTGAAACTGTTTCCTATATTATATTGTGTTTCTCTTATTTTTTTAGTTGCTTTTCTGCTTTATTGACTTTTTTGATTAAGATTTATTTTTCTAATTACATTCTATATCTCTAGTAGCTTGACATTCATATGCTACTAACAATCTTTTAGTAGTTACTTATCAATATTACAATTGGCCATCCCTAACTTAAAATGTAAAGTTTACTGGCTTCTGAACCAACAACCCTGCACCCCCCATATGCACACTCACCCACTCACACACACAATACAAAGACTTAAAATCCAATTATTCTCAAGTTTATAGAGAAACCGCATATTTGGCTTTTCACCTCGATGGGACTCCAAGGCTTATCAGTAAAATCAGAAAAATAAAACTGCAAAGAAATCTTTCTGCAAAGAAATCTGAGTTGTTTTCCTCGGGGTAACTCTGACCTCCCAGTATTTCATGGATACTGGTTCACCGTTCCCTTTTCCAGCTCAGGTCACTGTTATTCTGCTGTACTGCTGGAAGCACAAACCCAAATGATAGTTTTTTGTCTGTTCGGTTTGAAAGGAAAAATACTTTTGGCTATTTCGATGAGAATGTAGATAATGGGAGTAGAGTATCAGGGTAAGAAAATCGTGGGTTTATTTTCTTTGGCTTATGTGTTATGGCTTTAACTGGGCTGAGTCTTTCTGTCACTGATTATATTACTATCTCTACCTTGCAGGTAATTTATGGGGGAACCTCTGATGAAAAGAAGGCTCCCAGTTTTCCTCCCTTTCCATCATTACCCCCTGATGCCCCTGTATCACATCACCATACCCCCTCCCTGAGCCAGTGTTCATAGGAGCACATCCCGTAAAAGTCACTTTATGTATATTTAACAACACATAAATCATGAAGTCTGAAAAATGACAAAAGGGGGTACATTTTACATTTACTATATGTTTACTTTTCTATTAAAACAGTAAATTAAGCCTCATGACATGCACAGCCTAATACATAGATGCTTTTCTCTCATGACTTCCATTCTCTTTCATGCAGTTTCATTTCAGAGACAAAATGATATATTTATTCTAGAGAGCAGTTTTAGCAGTTTTTTTTTCCCCTGGTCTTTAAAAATACAGTTCTGGCATTTGAATGACCCTAGCACATTTGATTGAGAAGGCAATGGCACCCTACTCCAGTATTCTTACCTGGAAAATCCCATGGACGGAGGAGCCTGGTGGGCTGCAGTCCATGGGGTTGCTGAGGGTCGGACACGACTGAGCGATTTCACTTCCACTTTTCACTTTCATGCATTGGAGAAGGAAATGGCAACCCACTCCAGTGTTCTTGCCTGGAGAATCCCAGGGACGGGGGAGCCTGGTGGGCTGCTATCTATGGGGTTGCAAAGAGTCGGACATGACTGAAGCGACTTAGCAGCAGCAGCAGCAGCACATTTGATAGCTGACCTACTCTAAGCTCCAAACTCCACTGAGTGGGCAGGTTCATTCCTGGGTCAGATTCACTCCTGTAGGGTTTGGCAAAATACTCTTAGGATTTGGCTCTCATTCTTATGGATCTAAGGAATTCCATGAAAATCAGGTTCATTATGTTACCCAGTCTTTGCTCTTTAGCTCTCTTCTAACTAGTGGAAAATCAATGACCTCACCATAAAGAAACTGGGGTTGTTTTCCTCCAGAGTCCCAGCAATTCATACCTTCCTCACAGCTCATCCGAACCATTTCATATCATAACTGGACTTGACTTTCGGTTACTCCCTTTGCCAGTGTACTTTCCATTCTGATAATATCCCTCCTCTGTTTAGCAAGCCAATGTGTCCCCCCACTGCCTACAAAGTAAAGTCCAAATACTTGAGGATGAGCCACACAGCTACGCTGCTTATGGAAACCCCTAATCCCAGCTTCATTTCCTCATTGCTCCCACGTAGGCTGCACGTCAAACCTACTGCCATTTCCTAAACATGTCTTCCAATTCCAGTTCTCCTAACATTTATTGAGGACCCACTATGAACCAAACACTGGAGATACAGATAATATGAAGGTATAATTCCATCCCTTTCTTGCTTCCCCTGCCTACAATAACCCTCTAGCAACAGGGAGTAATCCTCCAAAATCCACTCAAACTTTCTTTTTTGTAGCTCTCTAACCACTTATTTTCAGAACGAATCACTCATTCTTCTGTGGTGGTGGTGGTTTAATCCCTAAGTCGTGTCTGACTCTTTTGCAACCTCATGGACCGTAGCCCACCAGGCTCTTCTGTCCATGGGATTTCCCAGGCAAGACTACTGGAGTGGGTTGCCATTTCCTTCTCCAGGGATCTTCCCAACCCAGGGACTGAACCCAGTTCTCCTACATTGCAGGTAGATTCTTTACCAACTGAGCCAGCAGGGAAGCCCCAGTATTTCTTTGATGGTGGCAAGATACTCAGAATATTAAGATGGAAAGAAAGAAAGGAAGTGAAGTTGCTCAGTCTTGTCCAACTCTTTGCGACCCTGTGGATTGTAGCCTACCAGGTTCCTCCATCCATGGGATTTTCCAGAGTACTGGAGTGGGTTGTCATTTCCTTCTCCAGGAGATCTTCCTGACTCAGGGATTGAACCCAGGTCTCCCACATATTAAGTTGGAATTACTACTTTTTCCTTCTCCGTAATTCTTAACAGATCACCATGTTTTATTCTTTGCCTCTGGATTCTAACAAGGGAGGCAGCAGAGTCACCCTGAAGTCACAGACTCCAATGCCCCTTGAAAGAGCAATTCTAGGTTGACTTTGGAGAAGGAATGGAGAGATTATGAATTATGGGTAGAAGGTAAAGAAGAAAGGGAGAGTCTCTGAGATTCTGGGAAGTGAGTAGGGGAGACTACAGGAGTTTGAGAAGGAAATAGAAGTCTTGGGTCTGGTCTGTGAGGTCTGTGGAAACAGATTTGTGGGGTACCTTCAGAAAAGACCTCTTAGAGAGTGACATGCCCATCTTCATCAATGCTTCCTGTGCCCTATGTGTGCCAGGGAAATAGGAAAGCCTGAGACCCAAAGAGACCATGGAGATTCAAGCAATGTATTCGTATCTTCATGAGACCAATGCGCAGTGTTTACCAGTCACCCCAGAGACTCCAGCTTGTGAAAAGTCAGTCTTGCAAAGGTCCTCAAAATGTCTGGTTAATACTGATGGTGGGAGGAGAAATGCAATTCTCCTAGACAGGCTAGAAGTCTAGATTTCTCCTAAACAATATTGAAGGCTAATGCTAAAGCTGAAACTCCAATACTTTGGCCACCTCATGTGAAGAGTTGACTCATTGGAAAAGACTCTGATGCTGAGAGGGATTGGGGGCCGGAGGAGAAGAGGACGACAGAGGATGAGATGGCTGGATGGCATCACCGACTAGATGGACATGAGTCTGAGTGAACTCCGGGAGTTGGTGATGGACAGGGAGGCCTAGCGTGCTGCGATTCATGGGGTCACAAAGAGTCAGACACGACTGAGCGACTGAAGTGAACTGATCTGAAGAGTCAGAAATGAAAACAAAGAAATGTGATATTTAACGCACATCAGATTTTGTGTGTGACATTCTTCTTACCGGTTATGCATCTTTCTATTGTTACACATGTTGATTTCTTCTATAGTTATCTACTTAGCTCCCCCTTCTATTTAGCTTCCCTGGTAGCTCAGAGAGTAGAGAATCTGCTGACAATGCAAGAGACCTGGGTTTGCTCTCTGAGTCAGAAAGATACCCTGGAGAAAGGAATGGATACCCACTTCAGGCGTCACTGACTCAATGGACCTGTGTTTGAGTAGGCTCCGGGAGTTGGTGATGGACAGGGAGGCCTGGTGTGCTGCAGTCCATGGGGTCGCAAAGAGTAGGACATGACTGAGCGACTGAACTGAACTGACTGACACACTTCAGTATTCTTGCCTGGAGAATTCCATGGACAGAAGAGCCTGGTACAGTCCATGGGGTTGCAAAGAGCTGGACATGACTGAGCGACTAACTCTGAACACTTTGAGAACAGAGATCATATCTTAATTATCTATGTCACCTCAGGTCATGGAACAGAATTTTGCTAACCATAAGAGCTCAATTGCTATTGCTATTGCTAAGTCACTTCAGTCATGTCTGAATCTGTGCGACCCCATAGACGGCAGTCTACCAGGCTCCCCCGTCCTTGGGATTCTCCAGGCAAGAACACTGGAGTGGGTTGCCATTTCCTTTTCCAATGCATGAAAGCGAAAGGTGAAAGTGAAGTCGCTCAGTCATGTCCAACTTAGCGACCCCATAGACTGCAGCCTCCATCCATCCATGGGATTTTCCAGGCAAGAGTACTGGAGTGGGGTGCCATTGCCTTAACAAACAACTCTCAAAATGACCAAATGTACATGGAAATAAACTGCAGAAATGGAACTTATTTTAAAATCTCATCTCTTATACTACATTTCAACTGAGGTCTTTCCCCATACCTCCATATACAGATAAGACAAATATCACAGTGTTTTCTCATTGAAGCACATTATTTTCCACCATCTGAAATATGTATACAGAGTTAAATGTCTTCTAAGCATGGATGTGAACTTTAGAAATATTTGCCTCTAAATATTATCTAAGAAAATGGAAAATAACAATACGGACACTTGTATAACCAGTCCTTTTTCTCCCTTTTGGAAGGGCAGTGGTAAGCATCTAGGTTTGCTGTCAGACATAATAATCACTGCAGGGCAAATAGTAATTAGTGTGTAATGAACAGTGTCCAATTGGGATCAGCTATTGAATTACCGTCTAAATGTGGTCATGGCAGAAAATTTGCCATGATTATTGCTGCCCAGCAAGTCCCAAGAGAGCCAGTTCGTCTCAAGAATCTTAAGATATTTAGCACAATTCTTCCTCTGTTTTCTTAAACTATCATTTATGCCCGTATCTCTTTCCTCTCAGTTTGACAAGCTCTGAGGTTAGGAGACATATTCTGAATTCTTACAAATCCCCAACAGCACATGCCTTCATGCTTTGGAATAGAATAGGCAGGCACTCAGTAAACACACACTTGATGAATCTGACAGCATCCCAGAAAAACCAAATTTAAAACAATCTTGTAAATATTTGCTTTCCATTTTCTGGATAGGAGTTGATGGTGTGGAGGGGAAAAAAAAAAAAACAAAACAGAAAATAAAGATCTAATTATAAATTCTGTGATTTAAGCTGCTGGCAAAGTTTTGCACTTTGGAAGATGAAGGTGTTCATTACCTTTACACTGCTGATGCCTTCATTCAATAGATGCTGCCTCTCTACTCAGCATCTACTGTACAGCCCTGAATAATGTCAGAGTTCTTCTCTCATAGAACACACAATCAATCTTTTCTGGGGGAAGATATACATCGATCCACCAAATACACCCAGAGATTTAAAGCCTGTGATGGGTGATGCGGGCAGAATGATAATTAAGACATGGGCCTCCTCCTGAGGAGGACAAACTAGGAAGAAATTGACATGACAAATCAAATGCAAACTGGATCACGCCACTATCTGATCCAAACACGGAAACCCCTCTCATTTGTCTCACAATAAAATTCACCATTTACTAGCGTCATACAAAACTCTCTAGGTGGGAGGCCCAATCTACGTCTCTACTGTTATCTTTCAGCCCCCTCTCTCTTATCAGCAGCTCTGATGTATTGCTGCAATTACCCTGAAGGCCACACCCTCTCAGCTTAAAAGGACCCCCCCCAAACCCCAAATAGCCCTCCAGCCTGCCTGACAAATGCCCACCTCGAAAGGCATTTCTCCACAAAATCTTTCCGATTCATCCCACTTCCCCAGCCAGAACTGAGAGCAATTTCGTTTGTGTTCCTCTTATCCTCTAAGATTTTTAATGTAACTATGCTACACTTTGTATCTACCTCACATGAATATTGGTTTTTTTCTAGTATGACTCAAGATTCATCAAGGAGAAAACCATGTCTTTTTTCTTTTTCTTTTTTTTTAGAAGAGGAAACACATTTCTATTTATTGTGGTAGAAGATATATATAGGGAGGACTTCCCTATAGCTCCGATGGTAAAGAATCTGTCTGCAATGCAGGAGACCCGGGTTCAATGCCTGGATCAGGAAGATCGTCTGGAGAAGGAAATGGCAACCCACTCTAGTATTCTTGCCTGGAGAATTCCATGGATGGAGGAGCTTGGCAGGCTACAGTCCATGGGGTCGCAAAGAGCTGGACATGACTAAGTGACTAACACAGAACAGATCTCACATAAAAGTTATCATTTTAAACAGTTTTAAGTGTATAGTTCAGTGACATTAAGTCCAGCCAGACTGTGGTGTAACCATCACCACCACCCATATCAGAACTTGCTTCATCATGCTGCTAAGTGAAATAAGCCAGACACAAAAGGACATAAATTTGTATGATTCCACTTGTATACAGTACCTACAGTGGTCAAATTCTTAGACATAAAGTAAAATGTGATTTCCAAGGTCTGGGGCTGGAAGGGCATGGGAAATTGCTGTTTGATGGGTACAGAGCAATTTAGAAAAATGAAATAAATTCATTTTTATTTCTGTATCTGCAGCACTTGGTTCTTAGGATGAATGACAGAATGAACTTACACCTTGAGACAATGGGCAACGGTTCTCAACCCTGGCTGCGCTTAGAACCAGTGGGGGTTTAGGTATTCGCAAACTCAAGCTGTACCCATAACCAATTAAATCGGAATCTCTTGGTGGTGGGACCCAGGCAGTCATACTTTTAAAGGTCCTCAGAAAATGGCAAAGTGTACTCAGAACTGAAAGCCACAGACTTACAGGTTCAGTGAGTTACAGTAACTTCTCTGAATATGGTTTAATGTATGTGATGTAGGCATAAACCTAGAGAGTTCACTGAGTTTAGTGTGAGCCATGAGAAGGTGCAAGGAAGCAGTGCAGGCCAGTAGAAGGCTAGTCTGTTGAGAGCCCCCTGTAGCCAATTAAGTCAGGAAACGTACCCCTTTGGTGGCATTAGCACATTGACGATTGAGCAATCATTCAACAAAGAACCCTGTTTACTGTTGTTTAATTCACTATTTTACAAATTTACATGACTTCAAAACACTATACTTTCCTGTCTAACACCTATTAATTTTTCAGAGAAATGATGATAGAGACTTTTTTCTTTTAAGAAATTAGGTGATAATGGGAGTGAAAGTAATAATACAGCTTTAGAGGAGGAAAAGGAGAGTTGAGAGAAGATTCTACATCTTTGAAAAAGGGAAGATTCAGTCATATTTGCAAAATGAAAAGAGGGGACATCGAGGAAAGAGAAATTGAAAATGCCGTAACATTTGTTTAGCATCTTCCCTGTGCCTGGTCTCAATACTCTGGGGACATAGAAAAGAGGTAAGGACCCCATTTGCGGGGCTGGCAAAGACCTTGACCAAGATGTGACATTCGAGTTGTTTTTTCAAAAGCTTCCCTGGTGGCTCAGCTGGTAAAGCATCTGCCTTCAATGCGGAAGACCTGGGTTTGATCCCTGGGTTGGAAAGATCCCCTGGAGAAGGGAAAGGCTACCCACTCCAGTATTCTGGCCTGGAGAATTCCATGGACTGCACAGTACATGGGGTCGCATAAGGCTGGACACGACTAAGCGGCTTTCACTTTCCAAAGGCTGGCAGAAAAATTACCAGGAAGAAAAAAAGAGAAGATGACAAATATAAGAAAGCATGAGAAAAGAGCATGAGAGAGGAAGTTAGGAGAATAAAGGAAACTGGCTAGTGTATGGGGTGGGGTGGGCTGTTAGGGCACAGGGCTGGGCCATTTGGAGGGCTTTAAAGACAAGTGTGGCATACATGAGACATAAAACAGGGACTATTGTGCTATATTTGTCTTATAGAAAAATCACTTTGACAGTGGCATGAGTTACAAACTGGAGGCGGAGAGGCCTGCAACAAAACAACCAGCTCTGATCCTATTGCAATTATAGGACCACTGTAGATTTCCAGGGATACAAAGAAGCACAGAGACGCAGTAACAGAGCATGGAACATCATATGATCCTTATTAGTTTAAAGCAAACCTCTTACCTCAGGACTCTTGGGCATGTTTCCAAAATAAAAACTCAGCATTTAAGTTAACTACTGCCATGAAAGTTCTTTGGAATCATAGGGATGACCCTTCATGTAAAAAGTAGATCACAAAATGTAGTCATTCAAAAAAATAAAAAATTCACAACAGTGCTTTGCAAAATGGAGATTTAAAATGATACCTGTTTTAGGTTTATTCCTTGGGCCTCGTACTTTTCTTGAATGTATAGCTATGATAGGCAAATTTTTATTTGGGGTTTTATTTTGAGACACCACCAACTGCATCTTAATGAAAGGCTTGGCAATTTGTGCTACTTCATGTAGAGGTAAAGCCCCTCTGCATAAGGGGAGCATGTGCTCTGCTAATCTGAATGGAACCAATATGCAGCCAGCTGACCCTTATCATGCCCAGTCCCTTGAGAGAGCGAGACAGGCTCAAGGACTGTCCCAGATCTGCACTGACCAGTTCTACAAAGAGCCACTGTTTGGCTCTCAACTCAAGGTAGTAATGACTTCACAGGTTATTCCTGTTTTAACTTTCCCTGAAGTAATTTCAAGCTTGCTAGCTGATGAAAACTTAATATGTTTTTTTTTCTAATTGTAAACAAAAGAACAAAAGAAGAAATGGCACAGCATTACGTAAATATTTCTGATGCTTTCCTATTTTTTAAGTAAGATGTGAAAGGCTGATTTTGAATCAGGGAGGTATAATAACCAGGCACTGAAATATAGAGAAGAAAAAAAAAAAAAAAACACCAAACAAATATACAACATAAGGGTAAGAATTAAAGAAATGTTAACGTAGGAAAAAAGCCAATGTTGAGGAATTTAAAATAGATATTACAGGAATGCTGCTGCTGCTAAGTCGCTTCAGTTGTGTCCGACTCTGTGTGACCCACAGAGTCACGGCTCTGCTGTCCCTGGGATTCTCCAGGCAAGAACACTGGAGTAAAGACTTCTAAAAAATTTTTCTACATGAACATCTATATTTGGCCAATTTTAGGGTGAAGATATTTATTAAACAAACTATAAATGTCTCTTATCAACTCATAATATCATCAGACTTACTCTGTTGAAATTCCTAAAGAAAGGATGAAAATTGGGTGGTAAATATCAAATCAAACTGGCATGTCTAACAATTCTGCTAGATGAAATGTGCAGCAATTGAGGAGTGTAGGCCCTTCTTTGCTGGAACTCCAGTGTGTGTTGTCTCAGAAAGCATCATGTATGAGCCAGATGACAGATAGACACATAGAGGTGTAGTCACTAAGTCGTGTCTGACTCTTGTGACCCCGTGGACTGTAGCCCGCCAGGCTCTTCTTTCTATGGGATTCTCTAGGCAAGAATACTGGAATGGGTTGCCATTTCCTTCTCCAAGGGATCTTTCTGACCCAGGAATCAAACCCAGGTCTCCTGCATTGCAGGCAGATTCTTTACTGATTGAGCTACTAGGGAAGCCGTCACATACACATTAATTATATACATATTAATTATAGGTAAGGATGATAACACAGGTGTGTGTGTGTGCATGCATGCTCAGTCATGTCTGACTCTTTGCCACCCTACGGACTGTAGCCACCCAGGTTCATCTGTCCATGGAATTTCTGAATACTGGAGCGGGTTGCCATGCCCCCCTCCCAGGGAACCTTCTTAATCCAACATTGGACCTGTGTCTCCTGCATTGGCAGGCGGATTCTTTAACAGGTAAGCCGCTAAGGAAGCCCTATGGCAGAGGAAGCACGTGTATTTCTCCTCCTTATAATCATCATTATTTTTATAGAAACACCTTTTTTTCCTGAAAGATTGATATTGTTTCCGAAGCACTCCATTTTTTTTTCTCCAACTGGGCTTTACAAATACTATAGTCCCCAAATCATAACACAGTATTGTGTTAATCAGAAAAATGAGGCCAGTGATGATGGAGAACATAGTGAACAAAAGGTGAGGAATGATTTACACATTCTTGTATAAAGCTTAAACACTCTAGTTTTAGTATTAACACACTTGTAAAGTGCTGCTGCTTTTTAAAAGGAAGATTAGATGATACAGCAATTGTATCCATGAACCACCAGAGCAGCAGTCAGTTACTACGGTTTAAATGAAAAAGTCTGCCTTTAAAACCTTGAATTGTATGTATTATAATGGATGGATTAGGCTGACACCATCTGAACCCATTTATCAATAATGGCATCAGTAAAACTGGAACAAAGCATCTTGTGACTCCTGATGTGAAGCAATACAAAGTGGCCGGTACTGCCCAGAAAGTATTCCTGCCCTCTGAACACAGAAAACCAAACAAAACCAGAAAAATCTTCAATGTAATCGGGTCTCTACCCTAATTAGCAAATTACAGGAAAGGGGGTTGGAGAGAAGGAAGAAATTAAAAGATAGAACACGAAGAATCCCAGACAACGCCAGAGTCTGGTAGATTATCCAGGGAGTGTATCCTAACTTCTTTAGCATGCATGGGCTGAAAAGAGGTTGGGGGCGGGGGGACTGATAGATTAAGAGACATTTAATCAAGAGATGTTTAATCACAGACAATTTGCAGATCTTGACTGAATCCTGATTAGAATAAACTGACTGTTAAAAAGACAGCATGGACTTCCCTGGCGGTCCAAAAGCAAAGAGACTGCCTGCCAAGGCAGAAGACACAGGTTCCATCCTTGCTCTGGGAAGACGCCACATGTCTCCACCCAACTAAGCCCATGGGCCACAGCCACTGAAGCCCAAGCACCCTTAAGCCCCTGCTCCACAGTGAGGACCACTGCAACAGGAAGTCTGCGCACTGCAACGGAGAGTAGCCCCTGCTCTCCACGACAAGAGAAAGCCTGAACAAAGAAATGAAGACCCATGCCGCCAAAACGAAAATTTAGAAATACATTTGAAAAATTAAAACACAGCTCTTTTGTAGTATTCATTCTGTAACACATATGTGTATCAAATCATTACATTGTGCACCTGAAAATTACATGTTAATAATATACATCAAGTATACCTCAATAAAGCCGGAAAAAAAGGCAGTTTTAAGACATTTGGGAAACACTGAACTTGGACTGAATATTAGACATCATTCATGAATCACTGTTAATTGTGCTTAGTTTGATAATTATAATTTGGTTGCATTAAAATAATACATATTTTTCAGAAAAACTTGCTGGGCTGTTTATGGGTAAAATTATATGACTTAAATTATTCTATCAAACATTCAAATAAGTGGCAAGGAGCAGACAGATGAAACAAGAATGTGGAAATGGGGGTTGATTATTCTATTCTCTTACTTTGGGGTAGTTTTAAATTTTCCATAATGAAAGCTTTTAAAGAACACTTTCCCTTGGTGATAGGGAGATACATCTGATTCTCATACTCAAAGACACGAGGAAATCCTTAGCTGTAAATATGAAGATTCTTCATCATTTCAAAAAGCTGAGAGATTCAAAAACAAGTTGGTACACAGATCACAACCTCAGTTTCAGTAAATGATGGGAAATGAAAACCAGAAGCAATGTGAGGTTTTAGAGACTTGCTTTTAATGGGTTTTGGTAACAGGGTGTAGAGGTACCTTCTGAGAGACAAAAATAGCAGTGATATGGAATACCTGATGTCTGTGTCAAATAATTGAAAAGACTCTGACTACAAGACTTGTTTTGTACTTTGATGGTTTTTAAATTGATTTTAAAAATTATTTCAGGAACTGGTGTCCTTGTCCAGTCACTCTCTAAGTTGTGCACGACTCTTTGTGATCCCACGAACTGTAGTCTGCCAGGCTTCCCTATCGTTCACTATCTCCTGGAGTTTGCTCAAACTCGTGTCGATTGAGCTGGTGATGTTATCTAACCATCTCATCCTCCGGCACCCCCTTCTCCTGCCCTGAATCTTTCCCAGCATCACAGTCTTTTCCAATGAGTTGGCTCTTTGCAGCTGGTGGTCAAAGTACTGGTGTGTCAGCTTCAGCTCAGTCCTTTCAATGAATATTCAGAGTTGATTTTTTTCAGGATTGACTAGTCTGATCTCCCTGCAGTCCAAGGGACTCTCAAGAGTCTTCTCCAGCACCACAGTTCAAAAGCATCAATTCTTCGGTGTTCAGCCTTCCTTATGGTCCAACTTTCACATATGTACATGACTACTGGAAAAACCACAGCTTTGGCTATACGGACCCTTGTCATGGCCAACGTGATTAGACATAAGAAAATAAAAGTTTTGAGAAGGGAAGAAGAGCTGGTACCCCAAGGACAAGTGAACAGAATCAAGAGAAGAGATGAATTTCTTGAAATGTGATAGAAGGAAAGAAAAGAGCAGACAAAGAAGCAACAACATTGGTGGGACTGGGAGAAGAAGATGAGGGAGTTCAAAAAAGATGTCTTTCTTAAGGAATCAGTGGCAGGAGTGGGCGGGGTAAGCATTTGAGAGTAAAAGAAGTGATTATAGTAATGAATGATGGCACCTTGTGGGACTAGAAAAATGAGTTTAAAAGTGAACAGATTGGTACTTAGAAAGTGAGAGGATTCAATGGATTGGAAGTCTATGTGCAATCAATGAATCGTGGCAACTGAGGTCATCATGTAAATAGGCTTATAGATAAACCTCTGAATGTGAAAGTGAAGTTGCTCAGTCATGCCCGACTCTTTGCGACCCCACGGATAGTAGCCTGCACCAAGCTCCTCCGTCCATGGGATTTTCAAGGCAAGAGTACTGGAGTGGGTTGCCATTTCCCTCTCCAGGGAATCTTGCCAACCTCTCAATAATTGAGTCTTAATGTAACTTTGCTCCAAATGAGTTAAAGAAAGTAGAAATTGCAGGAAATCTTGTAGGGAAATTATTTTGAAGGCAAAAGATGATTCTACAATATATGGAATTGGTACCAAATTTATCAGTTACAGAAATTTTATTCTTGTTTAGATATTGTTTTAGCATCTCCTAAATCAGTGTTACTTACTCTTCACATTAGAATCACCTCAGTTCCGTTCAGTCACTCAGCTGTGTCCAACTCTCTGAGACCCCATGGACTGTAGCACACCAAGCCTCCTTGTCCATCACCAACTCCCAAAGCTTACCCAAACTCATGTCCATCTAGTTGGTGATGCCATCCAACCATCTCATCCTCTGTCGTCCCCTTCTCCTCCTGCCCTCAATCTTTCCCAGCATCAGGCTCTTTTCCAATGAGTCAGTTATTTGAATCAGGTGGCCGAAGTACTGGAGTTTCAGCTTCAGCATGTCCTTTCAGTGAATAGTCAGGACTAACTCCTTTTAGGATGGACTGGTTGGATCTCCTTGCAGTCCAGGGGACCCTCAACAGTCTTCTCCATCACCACAGTTCAAAAGCATCAATTCTTTGGTGCTCAGCTTTCTTTATAGTCCAAATGTCACATTCATACATGGCTACTGGGAAAAAACCATAGCTTTGATTAGACAGACCTTTGTTGGCAAAGTAATGTCTCTGCTTTTTAATATGCTATCTAGGTTGGTCATAGCTTTTCTTCTAAGGAGCAAGTGTCTTTTAATTTCATGGCTGCAATCACCATCTATGGTGATTTTGGAGCCTGAGAAAATAAAGTCTCTCATTGCTTCCATTGTTTCCCCATCTATTTGCCATGAAGTGATGGGGCCAGATGCCATGATCTTAGTTTTCTGAATGTTGAATTTTAAGCCAACTTTTTCACCCTCCTCTTTCACTTTCATCAAGAGGCTCTTTAGTTCTTCACTTTCTGCCATAAGGGTTGTGTCACCAGCGTATCTGAGGTTATTGACATTTCTCCTGGTGATCTTGATTCCAGCTTGTGCTTCTTCCAGCCCAGCATTTCTCATGATATACTCTGCATATAAGTTAAATAAGTAGGGTGACAGTAAACAGCCTTGATGTACTCTTTTCCCTATTTGGAACCTGTCTGTTGTTCCATGTCCAGTTCTAAATATTGCTTCCTGACCTGCATCCAGATTTCTCAGGAGTCAGGTCAGGTAGTCTGGTAGTCCCAATTCTTTAAGAATTTTCCAAAGTTTGTTGTGATCCACACAGTCAAAGGCTTTGGCATAGTCAATAATGCAGAATAGATGTTTTTCTGGAACTCTCTTGCTTTTTTGATGATCCAACAGATGTCGGCAATTTGATCTCTGGTTCCTCTGCTTTTTCTAAGTGCAGCTTGAACATCTGGAAGTTCACAGTTTATATACTGTTGAAGCCTGGCTTGGAGAATTTTCAGCATTACTTTGCTAGTGTGGAATCACCTGGGGAGCCTGGAAAAGAATCCTGGTATTCAGATTGCATTACAGATTCAATTAGACTCCCTGGGAATGGGGAGCAGAAACTAATATTTTCTAATGCCCCCAAGCTGGTTCCGTATCACAGCCTAGGATGAGCCACTGGTGTTAGGATAGTTCTTTACCTAATCCCATTCAACTTTTTTCCATTTTATCTTATCTCATTCATCATCAACTTCTGGGACCCTTTTCCAGTTACAGGGTTTATTTCCCAGGGCTAATCCCTCGTGGTTGAGATGGTAAAGGATCTGCCTGCAATGCAGGTGACCCAGGTTAAATCCCTGTGTTGAGAAGATCCCCTGGAGAAGGGATGGCTGCCCAGTCCACTATTCGTGCCTGGAAAATCCCATGGACAGGGAAGCCTGGCAGCCTGCAGTCCATGGGTCACAAGAGCTGAATACGAATGAGCAACTAATACCTTCCAGTTACAGGGTCTAATCAAAACGTGAGTGTATAGAAGGGATTTTCTACCTGTCCTACCCATAATTCCATTACCTAACTTTATTTATTTTGCATAATCTGATAGGTCAGGCCTGAGGACATGCGTTGAGCCATGGTTTAGTAGGGCTTATGTCCTGACGAGGGACAGCACCTAGAAGTTTTGCTGCCTCCTCAGTCCCCAGGCTGCGGGTAGACCTCGGTGGAGCCCGTCTTCCAGGCCTCCTGGGCCTCTCCCCCCTTTCTTGCTATTGTGCCTTCTGCCTGTGCAGGACTGAGCAGGGGTCCTGTGAGCCATCTAGGTCTCTGCCTTTCTGTTTTGGAGACTCTGACCTGAGTTTGAGCGACACATTCAAACATTTCAGTTTCATAAAGGAAAGAACAGGATACCTACATTATAGCTTCAGTTTTAAGCCACAGTTTTTTTTTTTTCTTTTTACTTTTTACCAGACCTGTGCATTGGTAAAAAAAAATCCACTGAAGAATTAGTCTTCAGTTATGAAGATGTCCTCAGAAGCCAGGGTAGCTTCTATGGCTCTGTGTATGTGTGTGTGTATGTGTGTGTGTGTGCTCTCAGTCGTGTCTGACTCTGTGACCCCATGGACTCAAGCCCACCAGGCTTCTCTGTCCATAGGAATTTTCAGGCAAGAAAAGTGGAGTGGGTTGCCATGTCCTCCTTCACGAGATCTTCATGACACAGGGATCAAACATGTGTCTCTTGAGCCTCCTGGAATGGCAGGCAGATTCTTTACCACTGCACCACCTGGGAAACCCATGCCTTCCACATAGATTCCTTAATCAGAAATCTCATGAAAAGCTGGGTGAGGTGCCAGTCAGACATAGGGAATTTCCTGGTCCCTGGCCATCATACCATCATTAGGGAAAAAAATTCAAACTAAACCCTAAGTATTTGCTATTACTTTGTACATTCATAGTTTTTTCTTTCTTTTTCTTTTTTATCATTTACTTGCTAGATCCCCCTTCCACCCACCACAAACTCTCAATAACTCTGTGGGGTCAGCATAATTGTTATTTTCTACAAAATTTTCAGGATTATTGAGGCTAAGAAACCTGTTCTATAATACAAATTGGTGATGAGGCCATAACTATAAAAAACATCTTGTTATTTTGTGAAACCCATTCTTCAAGAAGGTAAAAAGGGAATTTATCATGTATAAATATAATAGCAAGTGTTTAGTATCAGGACTTCACAGTTGATAAAGTAAATCAGAACTTCTGAGTATCTTTATTCCTAGCCTAGTCTAGCACTCTTGGGTGTTTCTCAAATAACAACAGGCAAATCATATATCACAGAAATCTGTAAAATAA
Source organism: Oryx dammah (assembly GCF_014754425.2). Lineage (NCBI taxonomy): Eukaryota > Metazoa > Chordata > Mammalia > Artiodactyla > Bovidae > Oryx > Oryx dammah. The sequence goes on along the minus strand of NW_024070199.1, from coordinate 10,301,186 downwards.
AACCAGGGCTTATCATCATTCATTAAAGAATGAGAGAAAAAAGATGGGAAAGAATGGCCTTTAATCACTTATCTCCCCAATCTGGTATTTGACAGGTGTTGAAGAAATATTTAAATGATTGCTGTAAATGCCCAAAGCTCAAATGTCCAAATAATAATTGGCTTAACAGAAGATAAAAATTCTTATCATAAAGAATTTCTATATTTGACTATTTAAAATATGACCTTTGTTCACTTCATTATGCTGAATTGTGTATACAAAGGTAGTGACTCAGCTATGCTGAAGCTGTCTGCTCTGTTATTTTTATGGAGATTGTACACATGTAATCAGCAGGTATTATCAAGAAAAGATAATGAGGAATGATGGTTTGTTTGACATGTTATTCTAGAAGCTACAGTGATGCATATACCTCTGAAACAATTACTTTGGAAAAAAAGAAAAAAGGAAGAAGTTATCCTTCAATATTAACACATTTTCTGATAATATTGGCATAAAAAATATACACAGATATTGCTTTTTAGAAAGAAACTGGTTAAATATTCTAGAAAGAAATACAGTGCTACTGTTAATATTTATTATTTAAGTGCTTTAAAAATGGACCTAACCTTTGGTCCAGCTATTATTTCATATCCAATAATTTATTCAGAGTAAATAATCAGAAGACAAGACAGACAATTTTGCAAAGAAAAAAAATGTCTGGAAGCATTATTTATGAGAGTGAAAAACTGGAAGTTAAATATCCAGCAATAAGAAATGATAAAACTTGGTATCTCTGTCAAATTGAGCCCTAACAGGCCATTAAAATGTTTTTAAATAATATTTGGTCACAAGATAATTATTCCTGGTAATGTCAAATGCAAGAGCCAAACAAGTATGCCTAAATTTTGACACTTTATGTAAATAAATCATAAATCTATATTTTATTCCTAATGCAGGAGACACAGGAGACTCGAGTTTGATCCCTGGGTCAAGAAGATCCCCTGGAGAAGGGAAAGGCAACCCACTTCAGTATTCTTGTCTGGAGAATCCTATGGACAGAGGAGCCTGGCTGGCCACAGTCCATACAGTTGCGAAGAGCCAGACACAACTGAAGCGACTTGGCACACACACGTGCACACACATACACACACACACAACTGTATTCTCCAAACTCTCTTGAATGGGTACATTTAACTACAGTTAAAATGTTGGGAAAACACAGTACATATTAACATGTGTAAAGTCTGTGGTAGAACAGACGAGGCTGCAGCTTAGAAGGCCTGAGTCCCAGGTGGATCTGCCACTCGCTTTTCATCTTTGTCACTGGAGGCCAGTTCTGTAACACTTAGGGTCTCAATTCACCCTTTTGTATAAAAAGTGGCTTAGATCGAAGAGGTCTAGAATTTAACATTTTCAGGGGCCCATCAGTTAATATAAAGACATAAGGAAAGTCAAGTTCATACACTCATTCAAGAAAAAAATTGAGTGTCTCTGACATGTCAGGCATCTTGCTGCTGCTGCTAAGTCGCCTCAGTCGTGTCCGACTCTGTGCGACCCCATAGACGGCAGCCCACCAGGCTCCTCTGTCCCTGGGATTCTCCAGGCAAGAACACTGGAGTGGGTTCAGGCATAGTACAGGGCACTGGAATTACAGTGGTGCGGGAAACACATGTGGCCAGTTGCCCATACTGCAACCAAGCCAATCTTAACAGCTTTCTAGAGGTGGGCGAGTAGGGTGGGTCACAATAAAATGGTCAGATCAGTATTTTATACCCATTATCTCATTTCGTTCTCTCAATATCTCTGTGAGATACCTATTATTTTCTCCATTTTCTCATTTTATTGGTTAAAAAAATTAGACAGTGATCTTAAATGACTTGTCCAATTTCATAAAGATATTAAGTAATGGAAACTTTTGAAGTATTGAATTGCAATGCTAAGCAATGCAGTAGCCTAGAAATACTAAGCAATTGCTTCAGTGAATTGAACTGAAATTAATTCAATCTTTCTATTTAATACCAGTTTCTAAATAAGAAAGAGACAAATAACAGATTTTACTAGATTACCATTAAATTTCTTTTTCAGTGCATAAACCTTATGATTCTATTCTCAGTGAAAATTTAGTTCTTTAGATCATATGCTGGTGACACCTTCTTCACATATTAGAAGTCTATTGTCCTGTTATCACCAAAATTCAAGCGTAATTCAACTTTGTTTTCATGTAACTTTGAGGGTGCAATGCGGAAATAAAGCAATCAACCTGGGACTCTGTGATATTCTCATTTGGAGTCTATCTTAATTTGCTTTAAAAAGTCGCTTCTTCAACATGTTATCAGCTCTGCAGAAGATATTAAAAGGATGCTGAAAACTGTCACCTCAAACACTAATTCATTCGGTGTTTTTTTCACCACAGAGGGCTACTGTTGTTGAGTTAAAAGAAGAAAGAAAAAGTGCAAAATAATTTACAAAACTAAAAACCCAAAGCTAAATGATAGACACGCATTAGATACTGTCCTTTTATGAACACATTGAGAAAATGATAAAATTCTAATTTAGAAAGTATAGCTTATCTTTGAAAGAAATATATTGAAGAAAATTGTGAAAAATGAACAGCATAAAAACCTAGGTCAAATGTAACATCATCCAAAAACCTTATTTAAGTCTTCTGCAAAAATTGATTGCTCTGTTCACGGTCCTCCCAAAGGATATTATCTGAATCCTTCAGAAGTCTGTCTTGAACTTGTTTAACTGACTTTATCAATAAATACTGAGCTGTTAATGGCAGTGGTCAGGTTGTTCACAGCTCTGTATACCCAGATCATGATGTTTTGTACATTGTAGACATTCTGTATATATTTCTAAATAGGCAAGTTACTAATTTAAATAAATTTTTTTTCCACTGGGATTAGGACTTTCTATTCAAATGCAAGTTCAAACAAGCCATTTACCTCTGTATTTCAATTTGCTTTTTGGTAAATTTGCACTGCTACACCGTAAAGTTTTGGATGTCAAAGAATACAATATATCTAACCTTGGACTGCAAGGAGATCCACCCAGTGCATCCTGAAGGAGATCGGCCCTGGGATTTCTTTGAAAGGAATGATGTTAAAGCTGAAACTCCAGTACTTTGGCCACCTCATGCAAAGAGTCGACTCACTGGAAAAGACTTTGATGCTGGGAGTGATTGGGGGCAGGAGGAGAAGGGGACGACAGAGGATGAGATGGCGGGATGGCATCACCGACTCGATGGACATGAGTCTGAGTGAACTCCGGGAGTTGGTGATGGACAGGGAGGCCTGGCATGCTGCGATTCATGGGGTCGTAGAGAGTTGGACACGACTGAGCGACTGAACTGAACTGAACTGAAGAGCCTTTAGGATAGATGCGAAAGCCCAAGAGAAAAGATCGTTCCTGGTTGTCAGCAGGAAGGGCCACCAGTGATCATCCATTTTATATCTCCCCCTTAATGGGTTCATCACTTGTCTATTCCCCAGTACCTGAAATGGAGTCATCCTTAACTCACTCTTTTCTCACCCTATTCCGTTGCCAAAATCTGTTTTCCATAAGTTCCTACATTATATTTTAACTCAACTTTATCACTTTATGCCAAGATTATTCAATTCTTCCATTTTACAAACATTTTTGACACTGCCTACTGTGGGTGTTGTGGCTTCTTTTTTTAACTCAATGGTCTCAACCTCTGATCCCATGGAGCTTGTACTCTAGTAAGATTCAAACATATGGGGAATAATACACAACAATTAATTTGTCAGTAAAGAATAATGGCACCTAACTCATCCTGGGGTAGGGAGGTTTTCCCCAAAAGTTGGTATCAGTATTAACACAACTATAACAGCCCAAGTCACTGTCATAATCACCATCACCACCATGACCTCATCATTCTCGCGTGTAATAAACTGCTACTGTGCATCAGGAACTGTCCTTAGTGCTTTTTATGTGTTAAGTCATTTGTTCTCACAACAACCTTAGGAGAGAGCTACTATCAATTTGCTTCCTGATGGCTCAGACAGTAAAGAACCTGCCTGCAATGTGAGAGACCTGGGTTCAATCCCTGGGTTGGGAAGATCCCCTGGAGAAGGGCATGGCAACCCACTCCAGTATTTTTGCCTGGAGAATCCCATGGATGGAGGATCCTGGAGGGCTACAGTCCATGTGGTCACAAAGAGACGAACACGACTAAGCACAGCACAGCAACACAGCACTAGTATTTTTACTTTACACACAAGGATATTTAAACAACAACAACAAAACTTGACTATGTTACATAAGTAATCTGATGTTTACATCCAGAGCCTCTGACCTTAAGCTATAATACTGCTTAAAGATACCAGAGGGCTGAACAGAACAAGGAAGAGAAGAGCTCGGTTAATTTTCTAAGAAGCAGGAATAACATATACAAAGGTCTGAAGATGAAAGAGAAGGGTATATTAAGATAAATGAAAAAAGTTCAATGTGCACAAATCCTAGAAGGCATGGAGATGGGGATGGTGAGACAACAAAGCTAGAGAGGCTTGAAGGAACAAAACTATATAGGGATTTATAAGTCAAATTAAGGTGTTCAAACTTTAAAAGCCAACAATTGCAATAGCTGTCCAATAGGCATTGATTTCATTCCACTGATTTATGTGAGGTTACTGCCATTCAACAATGTTCTAAATGCCAGAGATAAAGTAAGGAACAAGATAAGTAAGGTCCTTAATCTCAAGAAAGTAGTTTAAAAATAAACCAGAAAGTAAGATATATTTCTAAATACTATAATGGACTGAAAATAGAATCATGTGATAGGAAAATACAAGGTCAACATTGGATGAGATGGAAAGGTGTCTCAGAGGACACTGACTTTCATCTTTGCCCTTACATTCATTCTGGTTTATATTCAAACTTGTAGCTAAAAAATGCTTTTAATCATTTCTTCTTAATAATTTATCAAAGGACTTTAATTTTTTATTTATAATTTTCACACCCATTTAAGAAATGTAGATAGATTGAAAGTGAAAGTGAAATTTTTATTTCTACTCTGAAGTGATAACCATATTTAGCTATTTGGTATACATTCTTCTTGGTAAGTTTTTCCATATTAAGTTTTTGCTTTCACATAAATGAGATCAGTTACTATCTGTTTGGTTTGTTTTTTAACATATGATGAACATCATTCCAGGTTAAGACAAAACAAATTATCCTTTTGGAAAACCAGTTACAAGCATTTTGTTCAAAGTTAATGCCATAATTTACTTATTGTGTATATGTGGGGTGTGTGTGTGTGTGTGTGTGTGTATGTGTGTTTGTGCTTAGTTGTGTCTAACTTTTTGTGACCCCATGGAATCTAGCCCTTGAGGCTCTTCGGTCTATGGAATTTTCCAGCAAGAATACTGTAGAGGGCTGCCATTTCCTTCTCCAAGGGATCTTACTGACCCAGGGATCAAACCCGAATCTCCTATGTCCCCTGCATTGTCAGGCAGATTCTTTACCACTGTGCCACCTGGAGAGCCAAATTTATTTATTGGGTTATCTTATAAACCAATTAATGGACATTTCAGTTGCTACAAATTTTGTAGTGTTAATATACTATATTTTATATATAGAAAGGCAATGCCAAAGAATGCTCAAACTACCACAAAATTGCATTCATCTCACACACTAATAAAGTAATGCTCAAAATTCTCCAAGCCAGGCTTCAGCAACATGTGAACTGTGAAATTCCTGATGTTCAAGCTGGTTTTAGAAAAGGCAGAGGAACCAGAGATTAAATTGCCAACATCCACTGGATCATGGAAAAAGCAAGAGAGTTCCAGAAAAACATCTATTTCT